>NC_062224.1:36380610-36680610 GCF_902686445.1 Sciurus carolinensis
ATATTAACAAGGCAGGAGAGATAGGCATGAACTGCAGAGCTATGTTGAGCTGTTAATAATCAAATGTTCTAAAAATAATTATTTACAACAATGACCAGATTTTATCTGTTTTTATTTTTTTGTTTGAGAAAACAAGCAACACCTGATTTGGAGCAAGCATTGCTAACATTTTTTAATACAAAACCATTAATCAATCCATTCAGATAGAGAAAATTATTTTGGAATTAAACTAGATATAAGTAAACAGTGCTTTGATGTTTGAGGTGATGAAAATGCTAGTCATCTTATTTGGATCAATACACAATGCATACATGTATTGAAAAATCACACTGTACCCCATAAGTAGGTGCAATTGTCATATGCCAGTCAAAAATCAAATAAACTTTAAAATACAAAATAATAAAATGTTATGGGTTGCATGACTTAAACTTTTCACAACCCAGCTTTACTATTATAATAAAGTAAGGGTAAAAGTTACTAATGTAGATGTTAATGGCCTTCATCAATAGGTATTCTTAAAGCTTCATGTAGAGTAGATTACTTTCTAAATACTCCTTCTCATTTTGGCATACCTCTTGTGTAAGTTCCCCACCTACCATGGACAATATAAAAAAAAAATGGACAACATTTATGATGTAAAGGAAATATTGTCCTTTTGGGGTAAAATTATAAATGCTGGGGATGTACTTCAGTGGTAGAGCACTTGCCTAGGATTCTTGAGGTCTTGGATTCAATCCCTAGTACTGCAAACAAACAAAAAATTCTAGAAAAAGCAATCTTTCTCAAAAGCATATATCTAAAAACATACAACACCAACAAAAACAAAAATAAAACCCAGGAGATTCACAGCAACCAAGCATAAGGAGCCCAGTCAACAAGAGCTAGTCTGATAAGGAAATCTCCTCTGTTTTAACCCTTTAAAGAAAGTAACCTGAAGTAATGTAATGATAACTAATCTGTTCTTTGCACTATACTATTTTTTTAGTTCCTGCTTAAGCTACCTTACAAAAACCCCACAGTTTTGTCCCTACCAGGAGAGCACCTTTCTACTCTGTAGAAGCAATGCTGCCCAATTCATGAATTGCTAATAAAAATCAATTCTCTCTCTCTCTCTCTCTCTCTCTCTCTCTCTCTCTCTCTCTCTCTCTCTCTCTCTCTCTCTCTCTCTCTCTCTCAATATTGGAGAGGAATTAACAATGGATAAGGAAGTAAATATTTTAACTAGGATTTAGTACATATAGCTAGGATAATCACTTACAGGATAATGAACAAGGAAGCATAAAATGTTTAATGGCCCTGATACTCAGTTCATGGCTATAAAAACCTACTTTGAATCATTTTTAATGAAACATATGCTTTCTAACAGTTTGTACATTTGGGGAGGAAAGTTAACCTGAATCATTTTTAAGACAGATTAGAGCATACAATAAACATATCCAGAGCCTTTAAATTAATATAATGCAGTAGATGAATGCAAATTAAATAGTCAGAACTTGGATTTTCTTAAAATTTCTTGTGATGATTATGCATTTAAAGAACACTTTGTTGTTAACATCCTGCCAAAAGTCTCTGATCAGCATTCAAGTCATATTTACATTACTCTTGCTAGTCTTCCATCTCCTCCAAAAGAAGTTGAAAAGCAGATCCGTGCTTCCATTGACAGGCAGGTTTACATGATTGTGGTACCATTCCCACTTCAAATGAGCATGAATCAAGTCACAGTTGGGAATGAAAGAGGTAAGGAAAACTAGCTCCTTTTTTTCCAGAGGAATAAGTTCTGATAATATAAGCTATTTGGTTGATTTCATCTTTTGAAGCAAATTTGAAATTAAGATGCTGTAGTATGGAATCCATTTTGACAAAATGAAATGATACAGTGTGCAAATAAAAATAGGAAAGAACTTTAATCAGATAATTATGAAATATAAGCACCAAAGCTACTGATATCCTTCATCTTATATAATATAGAGACCTGTAAAAGTTGGATATAAATGAAAAGTAGATGGAATCCTACTTTAACAGAACTAGGAACTTTGATCTTTAAAGATTTGTGCTTTAAAGTAATTCTTCTGTAAACTAAATAAAATGCCCTAATCCATGCACTGTACTCATAATTTAGACTAATTTCACTAATTTATTTATTTTTCATATTTTATTAGTGCATTATAATTGTATAATATACATAATTACATAATAATACATAATGGTGGGATATGTTGTTATATATTTGTACATACACACAATACATCAATATAATTTGGCCAATATCATTCCCCAGTACTCCCCTTTCCCTCCTGTCCTCCCTCCCTTGGTCCCTTTCTTCTACTCTACTGATTTCCCTTCAATTTTATTGAAGTCCCCACCTTTCTTTCCTTTTTCCTCTCTAGCTTCTAAATTTTGTCCTAATTTATATGATAGCCTTTCTTGGTTAGTGTTGAAATAATTTTGATGGTGTGAAAACAAATACTAGGTACTTAAAAACAAAAATAGCAAACAAAATATAGCAAAAATAAGAAAAAAAGTCTATGAACATAATGCCTAAACATGTATTCTATTAAAAGTATGAATCCTCTTTTTAATGAAAAGTGAAGAAATTCTTTTCCCTTTTGATTTCCTAACTCAACTACAGCAAAAAAAAAAAAAAAAAAAAAAAAATTTTTTTCTAGGTAAGTTTTAAAGTTTTATTCCTTGGAAAAGCCATTAAGGATTTAGAGTATAATCTTGTAATTATAGTTAGAACATTTTAAAACTTCATACAGTTTAAAATACTACTTTAGAAGCAATCATCTTGTGTTTCTTTTCTAATTTTTTCTACTTATGTACAAAATTGTGATTTAAACCTGATTTTGCACAAGTGTTTGTTAGACATATAATGAAAAGCTATTAATTCTTTTAACATCATAAATGTTATTTTAGAATGGTGAAGTTATGCTTCTTTGACACTCAAAGGTAATTGAATCCAGTCAATAAGCGTGTAGAAGACCCTGGACAATCTTGCAATAGTGTCACAGTGTTCTGAGAGTTACAAAGGATGTGGGGGGAGGCTAGTGGAAAAAATTTCTGTACCTAATTAACCACTCAGCAGAGAGTGATTTGTCTCAGACTAGATCAGGACCACTGGTTGTATGAGAAAACAGACTGAGGAGACTTTAGAAAAGATAAAAGGCAATAATTCTAGAGTTATTTTCAACTCTCCAAGTGAAATAATTTCCAGGCACATATTCCATAAAGTTCATGCCTCAAATTCCCTTTCCAACATCTCTGTCACTTACTCATTCTTCTCATATTCTTCCATGAGAGTTAACTTACTGTCCTTAACACTTCCCAATTTTGAGGTTAGTTCCTCTGATTGGTTTGAAGTCTACCTTTCTCAACTTCTCTCCCATGGACCAGAGCACACAAAGAACTGAGAGGACTCGTTCTCTACACTCCTCCACCTGCCCTCACCTCCATCCTGCTAGTTTTCTCTAGCTCCTTCCTTTTTTATATTTTTCCTCTCTCTCTGAAGTTTGAAAAAAAAAGCAAGAATATAGAGTATTCTAAAAGGTGTTTTTTTTTTTTTATTGCTAGTGTAACAAACATTAATAAAGGAAGAGATGCCTATGCACTTCTTCTCTGGAGAAGATTATTCATTGAATATATATGTATGTATGTGGATAGGGCCAGTTGATAAGATTAACTCAACATGCCCTAGGCAGCACAGCACAATGGTTAGGTGTATACATTCTGAACAGAGAAAGTGGTTTCAAATTCTGGTGTTGCTGTTTACCAACTGGTGTGACCCTGGAAATCAGCTCTTCCTTGAACTTGTTGTCCTTATCTTTGGAGTGAGGATCATGGCAGTACCATCAGTCCTCTGTATCTGTGGGTTCTGTATCCATGAATTCAACAAACAGAGCAATAATATTCAGGAAAAATTGCATCTGTGCTGAATACATACAGACATTTTTTCTTGCCATTATTTTCTCAACTAAAATAGAGTATAACAAATATGTACATAGCATTTATATTGTATTAGATATTATAAGCAACCCACAGATGATCTAAAATATACAGGGGGATGTACATAGGTTATATGCAATACCACACTATTTTATCTAAGGAATTTGAGCATTTGCATATTTTGGTACCCATGGAAGTCCTGGAATCAAATCCCCCATAGATTCCAAAGTCTGACTACATTTTTTAAAGTTATTGTTTTCTTTATTAAGGTTTGAATGACACATCACAAAGCATTTAGAATAGTGTCTGGCACATAGTAAGTATTCACTGAATGTGATCAGTTGGTGTTAGAATACATGGAGATGAGAAGAGAGAATCAGGGAAGGAGAGGACTTCTCTGAGAAAGAAGAGATAAATGTGGGAGTAGGGAAAGCACTGATATCATACAAGTCATGGGCCTCATGCTCTCTCTTCCTTAGCTTCATTCCTGGAATTGCTCCTCCAAGATGGCTCAGCTAGGAGGACTGTGGCAAGTGTGGAATAAACTAAAGAGTTCCGAGAATTGTATGGGATGATATGCAGTGACAATGCTCTTCTGAATAACAGCAGATGAGTTTGGGTTCAACTTTATTTCCTTTATTAAAGAGAAAACATTTTTATGTTCATTTTTGATTAGTTAATATAGTTATGTAGTTCAAAACTTGCAAAGATATAAATAGGAAAAAAGTTTTTTACCCACTCTGTTCCCTAACCACCCAGTTCCTACTCTAGTGATGACTATTTGATTAGATTTTCAAATGAGAAGCTGTTATTGGACCAGCAATAGAGGTTCAGTTTTTTTTTTTTTTTTTTTATCCCAGTTTTCTGATTTGGGAACTCAGGGACAACAAAGGGGTGGTTTTGAGATATGTTTTCCAAATATGTCTTTGTTACTTATTCTTTTTTTCAGTTCTTAACAGTCAGATACTTATTCCCCTGAATAAATCTTTTGAGGATGCTGCTTTGTTGTGTTAACTTGTCAAGATTTTATGTATTTCATGCTGACTGTATACATTATCTATACCATAACAGAAAATCTGTTATGAAGGAAAGCCAGATATGTTATATTTCATGTAGCCTTTGATCTATGAATTTGTCCCAGACTTATGTTTCATGAAAGGAAAAAAAATCAGCAGCTTGATACAGTTTTATCTATCATCTATCAGACCTAGCTTTTTTTTTTTTAACAAAGTCTGAGGAAAGCAAATCATATTACATTGGTCTGATTTGACTCTTCCAGACAGTATATAGAAGGGTAAAAGGTCTCTGATTCTATCAAATATGCCCTGAAAAATAAATCTTGTGATTTGTTCATCTTCTCTCCATCTATCAAAATGAAACTAATAAACAGTCCCAGATGCAGAAGTAGAAAAATGGAAAAAAAAGTTTTTCCTGTGCCAACTCAGTGAAAACTAACATCTACCAGAAAAGGAGCTGATGGTCAGTCTCTCCTCAGACCAGCTCCATTTACTTAAAAAAATAATTATCACAAGTTAGAGAATGGTAGTATAAACCCTTCTATTAGCAGAGGTTTGCTGGTAAATATTGGATTTAACCTAAAAGTTAAAATGTGGACATATACTGGACAGGTGAATGATTCTCTTTACACTGTTTTGTGGTAAAAATTACTCTCTACGCTTGGATTTCTAGCCGGATATTTCACATTGCTGGCTTGCAGTGGAAATGCTTCAGGAAGGAACTGTATATGCAAGACCATATTCCATATTTTGAAATATATAAGTACACACAAAAGAATTAGTATCATGGCATGAGTGCACTATGCAATCAGTTTGAATGGATGTTTATGTATATGTGTGACCCTCAGATAAATAAACTGGGTTTTCTCCATTTCAGTATTTTGCTAGTTTTCTCAGTTCCCTCTCTTGTATAATATCATTATGGTATGAATGGTCAAGATGATGTACCAGAAAGCCTTATTCCAAAATGAAGGTAGACATATGTATTAAATGGACACAGTCTTGACATGTGTCTATGGAGGGTTGGCAGAGCCAAGTGGGTGGTTTCTGCTCCTTACAGTCACCCAAGGACCTGTACACTCAGAGGATTCACCTTCTTGTTGTTGCACACAGCCCCCTTAGTTACCACAGCAGGGAAAAAGAGTGCTTGATACCTCACACCAATTCTTACGTACTTCAGCCTGAGACACATGCTTATTAGATTCTGTCTTCTAGTCATCAAATATTAAGTTGACTTTGTCTATTGCATGCACAACACACTCACCTCCTCCTCAAGACTTCCTCCAGGTGACTGACTTCCTGTTTCCATCTTTGTGACCACTCAAGCCATTCATTATAGCATTGAATTCAGTCTTTCAGATTTCTGAGTGATTCACAATAGTCCTTACACCAGGTGTGAATGTGATTTGTCTTGGTCTAGAGATGTTAAAATACAAATAGAAATTAGTTGATCTCTCCCTGAGTATATTGTGTGTATCTGTTCACACGTGTGTGTACATACACAGTGGCAGTACTGGGGATGGATTGTGGGAGGTAGTAACTACAACAAACATTCCTCCCTGAGAGAAACACTCGAAATATATTACTACTTTGTAAATTTATGAACTCCTATTGGGCAGGCATCATGGGGTGAGGAAATGTCAACTTTTGCTGTGAGCATAATGCATTCAAAAGCAACACTTAAAATCTTGGTTACTCAGAGCAACAGTCATCTTCACTCTAGGATATATCCAAGAACCAGAATGTTCCATGGTTTGGCATTGATTCTACTCTTTGGGAAAAGTTCCTTTCTTTATTGGACTCCATAGATGGTGACTTTGCCTTCTTAGCAGTTTCTTTGCCCTCATCCTCGCCACCTCAGAGTCTTAGAGTTGGAAATATGCCCACCTATAGGGTACACTGCTATTTCAATCTACTTACTGCTCAAGCAAGTTTTGGGAACCTAACTTGGGTTGTTTTTGTCAATAGGTCATAGAAATTTTTGAGTGGGAGAGATGTTCAGGCTTTAACTTCTCTGACACTATGAATTTCACAAAATTTATTACATAATCTATTTTTATTCTAGTCATTTCCAAATTCCAGAAACTACAGTCATGGTCCTTTTTGAAATGTATTTTACAGATTTGTTATATATCTTTGCTTTTTCGTTCTTAATGACAGAGAGTGGCCTTCTGTGGAAAACATTTTCCCTTAGTCTCATCTTTCCCCTGAGTCTTTTTGCCCACTGTCAAGTTTTACTGTGCACTCTGTCCACATTCTGATCTTTCACCTATGGCTGACTTACACATTGAGAAAGCTCAGCAATAGGAGTAGAAAGACCAAACTCAGAAGGAATGGGAAGGTCAATTTCAGTTGAACCTTTGGCACAAGCCAATTTCATTGGACTTTATCAATATTATTACTTCCTCTTTGGGATTTCAAAGTAGTCGTTCTTCCAATATTGCAAAATTCTGATTGCTAGAATACTTTTTCTTAGTCATTTTTGCTTCCATGCTGGTCAATTTTTTTGTTGTTGTTGTTTCAAATCTTAAAATAATCCAGCTAATACTTGTTTCACAAATGTCTTTCTGAAGACCAGAGTCTCCAAACCACAGCTCTATTAACTTGTAGGCTGGAAAATTCTTTATTGTGAGAGGTTGTGACAATTTGAAATGTCTCCAGACATTGACAATGTTCCCAAAGGGACAGAGATCGCTCAGCTGAGAATCACTGTTTTAGAGTCACTGCATACAGGGTATGTTGCTTGCTCTATGAGTTATATATAAAAGGTATCATTTAATGTTTTGTCATGGCAGCCTCTGATGTCTTTTTTTTTGCTGCCAACATATGAATGCCAAGCCGATATGACATATTTTAGATTTGTGTATTGAGAACACTCAATTTGCATGATGACTCCTACATTAGGGTGACTTGGGTCTTAATAAAAATAAAAGTTTATTCCATCACTCTCATTTTAAATGTTCACTGTATTGGAAGGGTGGGATGGGGATGTGTCTGGTCTAATGTCACTCAGGTACCCAGGGTGATGGAGATTCTACTATGTTAAAATTGTACCATCTGAAACATGTAGCTTTTCTCAATATAGGAGGCAGCAGAATATTTGAGGATGGTCGCTTCCTAATTCCCTCCATATATTTTTTTTTAAATTAACATTTGACAGATTTACTCACACTCCTTTGACCACATAGCACTGTCTAACTACAGGTAATTAGTTCCCTTCATGCCCAGAAGGACAGGAGAATATGATATTGCAATATCCACTGTAACTTGTCAACAATGGAATTTTTTATTTTTATAGTTAATATAGAGTAAAGTTGACAAATTTATTGATTTTTAGGTGTAGTTTTTTCACATATGCATTAATTACTGTAACTACTATCAAGGTCAAACTATAGGATTGATCCATCAGCTCAGAAAATTCTCCCATGGTGCCTCTTTGCAGTCCCCCTTTCTCTCATCCCCAACCCCTGGCAAGCTCTGATCTATTCCCTCTTACTATGGTTTTGACTTTTTCAGAAAGACATATAAGTAGAATCACATAGCATGTAATCATTTGAAACTGGTTTCTTTGATTCAGCATAATGTCTTTGATTCATGTGTGATGTTGTGTGTATAGTGTGTTCCTTCTTATTCCACTGCATGGATGTACTAGTTTGTTTATCCATATATTCTTTGAGGGATATTTGGGTTATTTCCAACTTTGGACAATTATGATTAGAATTATTAACAACAGTAATATTCAGAGTTTTTGGCATGACATAACTTTTTGTTTTCCTAGAGTATAAATACATAGGCATGGGATTTCTGAATCACATTATGAGAGAATATTTAGCTCTACAACACACAGTATAAACTGTTTTTCAAAGTGGCTGCACCATTTTTTATATCACTAGGTATTAGTCAGCTCAGACTCCAAAAACAAAATATCACACACTCATTTTTTCATGGTTCTGGAAGCTGGGAGACCAAGATTAAGGTTCTAGCCAGTTTGATGGCTATGGTGAGGGCTCTCTTCCTTCTTTCTCCTTATGTCCTCACTAGTGGAGAAGGGGAGTGAGCAAACTCTCTGGTATCTCTTCTTAAGGACACCAGTCCTAGTGAATGGGTCAACACCTTTATGACCTCATTTAACTTAGAGGTCAAACATAGCTATAATGGGGGTTAGGGCTTCACCATATGGGTCGTATGGGGGACACATTCAATCCATAACTAGAAATGTACCAAGTTCCAATTGTTCTGTATTTTCCCTAGATCTTGTTATCAGATTTTTGAAAAATTTAGCCTTCTAATAGGCATGCAGTATTATCTCAAGATAGTTTTAACTTTTATTTCCCTAATGGCTAAAGATGTTGAACTTCTTTTCATGTACTTGTTTACCATCATGATACCATCTTTGTTAAAATGTTAGTTCAGGTATTTTGCTTAATTTTTTATTGAGTTATCAATTTCTTACTATTAAATCTAAGAGTTTTAAGAATATATTTTTAAATACAAATCTTTTGGTGGATATGGAAAATTTTCTTATTCTCTATAAGTTTTGTATTGTTCTAATAACAGTGGCTTTCACAGAACAGAACTTTTAAATACTGAGGAAGTTTAATTTATCATTTTTTAAACTTATGCACCATTCTTTTGGTGTCTCCATATCTTCAGCTCATGAAAATTTTTCTTCTATGTTGTCTACTAGAAGATTTATATTTTTAGGTTTCACTTAATCTGTCATACAGTTCATGTTAAATATTTTATACAATGTTACATTTAGCATAGGATTCTTTTTCTTAGTATGTGGTTGTTGTGGACTGAATGTGTGTTTCCCCCTAAAATGTATATGTTGAGGCTCTAACTCATAATGTGATGTTATTGGGAGGTGGGGCTTTTGACAGGTAATTAGATTTAGATGAGGTCAAGAGGGTCGGGTCCCATGATGGGACTAAAGCTCTTCTGAGAAGAGGGTGATCGGTGCTCTCCTTTGCTCTCTTTACTATTTGAGGGCACAGACAGAAAGCAGTCTTCTGTGAGCCAAGAAGCGGGCTCTCATCAAGACTTGAATATGCTGGCTCTCTGATGTTGAATTTCTGAGACTCTAGAACAGTGAGAAATAAATGTCTGGTGTTGACCAATTGCTGACCCCCCACACCAGGGCAAGTGTTGTGGGTCCCCAGGAGGCGCTCCTTTGCTCACTCCTGGGCTCCCTGATGACTGACCAGAAGACCCAGTACTCCTTCTTCTCCTGGAGCCCCACCTGAAAGCCATGTTCCTGCAGCCCGGAGCTGAATGATATGGGGACCTATGGGGTACCAGTAGCTGAGGAGAACAGCAATGCAGGGGACAACCCACCCCACGAAGAAGGCTGGGGCTGGGCAGGAAGAGCCCAGAACACTGCCCTCCTTGGTGCTGAGCCAAGAGCAGTTGGTCTGCATCCAGAGAAGCAAGGCTGCAGCCCTGCTCAGACTGGTGGCCCACGGTGTACAGGTGAGTTTTGGTGAGAGTTGGAGGAAGCACCTCAGCGGAGAGTCAGGAAATCATATTTCATAAATCTAATGGGATTTGTTGCAGAAGAAAGAAAATGTTACGCTGTTTATCCACCTCCACACCAAGTCGTCACATGGACCCAAACATGTGACCTAAGAGATGTAAAGATTGTCATCCTGGGACAAGATCCTTACCATGGACCCAATCAAGCTCATGGGCTCTGCTTTAGCATCCAAAGACCAGTTCCCCTGTGCCCAGTTTGGAAAACATTTATAAAGGGTTGTCTACAGACATAGATGGTTTTGTTCATCCTGGCAATGGAGATTTATCAGAATGGGCCAAGCAAGGTGTCCTCATGCTCAATGCTGTGCTCACTGTCCAGTCCCATTAAGCCATTTCCCATAAGGAGAGGGACTGAGAGCAGTTCACCTATGCAGTCCTGTCCTGGTTGAATCAGAACTTGAACTACTCTGGGGCTCTTACACCCAGAAGAAGGGCAGCACCATGTACTGCAGACTGCTCATCCCCCCCTGCTGTCTGTGTATAGAGGGGTTCTTTGGGTGCAGACATTTTTCTAAAGCTAATGAGCTGCTGCAGAAATATGGTAAGCTCTTGGACTGGAAAGAGCTGTGACCTTGCATTGAAGGTGGGTCTCTTCTTCTCCAGGGGTGGTTTTTGAGAAGCTGTTGTTGAAGTATTTGTCAGCTATGAAGTCACTGAAAATTTCCTTCTTCTTAAGTGCTTTGCACAAGAGGAAAGAACTTCCCATACAGCAGCAAGGAACCAGGCTCTCCAGTCAGGGACAGCAAAGATACACTTTGACCATTTCTGCATTTGAACCCTCCAGGCACAATAAGATGAGGGCCCAAGGAAGGCAAAGGTAGCTCAGCCTAAAATAAGGACACTTCTTTCAAGACAAATGAGATCAAATATTGGGTTCTCTCCAACCTCTTAGCTCTGTGGTTCAAGGGGGTGTGACACACCTCTGTGGTACAGCAGGTGGTTTGATACTTGCGTTTTTAGCTTGTAAGTTAGACATTTTAGGTTACAAGGTGTTTGGTGGTTTGACTTAGAAAAGACCCCTTGATTTTTGGAGGAGCTTTCAGGCCATTTCCTGGAAGAATATGGAGGACCTTTTGCAAGTGTCCAGGAATCTGTCCCCAGAAGCTAAGGATTAGAGCTTCCTGATTATAGTAAAGGCAAGGATCCCAGAGGAGTTACACCCTCAGTGTGAGCCTCACAGACTGAATAAAGAAGCAGTGGGCTCTTTGTTTTTGTTTCCTGAACTGAAGGCGAAGTTGAATAGAGAAGAGGGCTCTGTTTTGTTTTTTTTTTTTTTTCCCCATGAGGAATTGGGTATTTTCTCCTAGGGTTTTCAGTTGAGGTGTTTTAAGAATGGACAGATTGCCAGATTCTATTCTTTATTTTTTGTTTTTCTCCCCTACATCACTGGAGAATTTCATATTTTTGTAAGACATGTAGATACATATATTTTTTTAAGAACAAACAGGTCTGGATTTCCATGAAGATTTATTTTTTTGCTGTTAGTTGGGTTAAAGAGTTAACTCTGCATAAGTTTGGTAATAAAAGGTCATTGACATTTAAAATAAATAAATAAATGTCTGGTGTTTAAGATACTCAGTCTACAGTAGTTTGTTATAGCAGTTGGAGCTAAGACATGGAAACATACTTTTTTCATCAGTACTTGTTGAAAATAGTATCCTTCCTCTATTGGGTTGGTGTAAGAGGCCATATGCATATAAATTATGGTTGTTCAAGCCAGTAAGTCAGGAAGGCCATTCCTCTGGGAACTCCTGGGTTGAAATTCCCCAGTTTGAGGATGCCTGGATCAGGTGGCATCCTGTCTGAGCTCACAACCTTAGAATCAAACAGCCTTTGGGAGGTGAGTGTAGCCTGCCAAAAGTCAATCAACCTGTTTACTCCAAGACCCCTGCCACACTGAGAAACCAGCACCAAAACAAGACTCCTCCCACTGAAACCTTATCCCTGCCTTTGATGTACTCCTCCTTAAATAAAAAATTGGGGCCCTTTTCAGTTGTTCAAACTTTAGTACCCATCAGGTGCTCCGCTTTTAAAATCTAACCTTTGACTTTGTCTTATTTCTTACTGATTATTTCAGACTTTTTATTTTCCCAGGTGACTCACACCACCTGAGAAGCAACATACACTGTCGGGTGCTGGTCACCCCATCATAGATTGACACTGGACTTTTTATAAAACATGTAGATCTATTTCTCAAGATTCTATTCTGTTTGATTTATTTTGTTCTTATCCTTTAGTCAATACCACACTGACCTGAATTCTATAACTTTATAGAAACACTTAAAATCAGATAATGTGATTACTCCAAATTTTTTCTTTTTTTCCAAAGTTATTTTAGTTTTTTCTTTGCCTTTCCACTTACTCTTTAAAATCAGTTTGTCTCTATCAAAAACACTCTTGCTGGGATGTTGACTTTTCAAATTAATGCAAAATGAGTGCTTTATAGATACATTTTAAAAGCCCTATAAATAAATAGAAGAAATACCAGTAGAGTAAGAGGAAAGGGAACAGGGAGAGGAAGGAGAGGGAAAAGTAAAGTACTGGGGACTGAATTAGAGCAAATGATATTACATTCTTGTATACTTATGTCAAAATGAAGCCCAATATTGTGTAAAAACTATAATGCATCAATAAATCAATGCAAAATTGCATTAAATATGTAGATTGATTTGAAAAGAATTCTCCTTTTTAACTATGTTGAATCTTCTATTCCACAAATAGTATTTTTCTCCATTTACCTTGAGCTTTGATTTTCTTTCATAATGTTTTGTAATCATCTGCACACAGTTTCTGTTCATGCTTTGTAGACTTATACCTAAACATTTCAAGATTTTTAAAGTAATGAAAATGTTATATACATTAAATATATGTTCATTGCTACAATAGAAATTGAGTTAATTTTTATGTGTTGACCTTGCATTTTATAATCTCACCTAACTCACTAGTTTTTATTTTGTAGACTTCTTAAGATTTTCTTAGGATTTCTATACATATAATTATGTCATCTGGAAATAAATTTAAATTTTTTCATTTAAATTTATTTTTTAATGTTTTTAAAATTTCTTTTTTCCTATCTTATGGTGACAATTTGATCTTTAAGTTCTATGTCCATAGCTGTGTTAGTTTCCTGTTGGAGCTATAACAAATTAACAGTCTTAGTGATGCAAATATATTTTGAGTTTTCTAACTTACAAATTTATTTCTACCTTACAGTTTTGGAGATCAGACATGTGAAATAAGTCTCATTTTGCTAAAATAAAGAAATTGATTAACAGCAGTTCCTTGTTGGAGGCTGTGGAGGAAAATCATTTTTCTTTCCTTTTCCAGTTTCTAGTGGCTGCCTGCCCTCCAGGGCTCATGGCCCACTTTCATTTTCAACATTAACAACGTATCTTCAACTCTGTTTTTGCCTCTTGCTTCCCTCCTTCTTTATTCCACTTAACAAGACCCTTGTGATTCTGTTGGACCTACTGGAATACATAGGGTTCTCATCTCATGGTTAGCTGATTAGCAATATTAATTCCATCTACAATTTTAATTCTCCTTTACCATATAACATAATCACAATTTCTGGGGATTTGGCCATGAATATCTTTGTGGACCCCTTATTTTGCATACCTCAGTAATATTGAAAGTATACACCTTTGCTTCATTGTCCTTGAACTTAGTGGGAAAATATTCAGTCTTTTACCAAAGGTGACTTGTTAGCTGTGATTTTTTTCTAGATGCCTTTTATCAGGTTAAAATTCTGTTCTATCCCTAGTTTCCTGAGAGTTTTCATCAAGAATGAGTGTTTGATTTTGTCAAATGATTTTTCTGCATCACTTGTCCTAATTATGTTTTATTTTTCTTTTGGACTCTTAATATGTTGCATTATATTGATTGAATTCACATATTCATTCAGCCTTGTGTTCCTGGAATAACTCCCTTTCTCATTATATGTTATTCTTTTTATGTATTTCTGAATTCAATTTGACAGTGCCTTGTTGAATATTCTTTTTATCTACTTTTGTGAAGGATATTGATTTTGATATCAGAGTCATGCTGACCTCATAAAATGAAAAGGGGAGCTTTCACTCCTACTTGTTGGAAGTAATTACATAGAAATTGATATTATTTCTTCTTTAAATATTCAACAGAATTCACCAGTGAAATTGTCAGGGCCTTCTACAGATACTATTTTATCATTTTAAACTATGAATTCAGTTACTATAGTAAAGGACTGTTCAGGTTATTGATTTCCTCTTATATGAGTTTTGGTATATTTGTCATCCTCAAGGAATTGGCCACTCAAGTTGCCAAGTTTATGCTCATTGTGTTGATTGTAGAATTCCTTTATTTTAATTTTAATAAGTGTGGAGTCTATTGATAGCTCCTCTTTCACACTACATTGGTAATCCATGTTTTCTCTCTAAGTCTTGCTAGATGTGCATCAATTTTATTTATCTTTTCAGAGAATCAGCTTTCAGTTTATTTTTTCTATTGTTGCTTTGCAGTTGTACTAATTTATCTGTTATTTTCTTTCTTCTTGTATTCAATTTATTTTGCAAGTTTCTGAAAAGAGAACCTCGATTGTTGATTTGTAATAATTCTCATGTTTATTACAAGCATTTAATGCTATAAATTTCCCTTGAAGGACTCTTTACCTGCATCTCACATTGTGACATGTAGTGTTTTCAGTTTTGTTCACCTCAAAATGTGTTATAATTTCTCTTTATACTTCTGCTCTGATCCATGGGTTATTGGTAAACACACTGTTGAATTCTGTGTTTGGAGATTTATCTACTATCTTTCCTTTGAGTTTTAGTTTGATTCTTTTATGCTCAGAAATTATATTTTGCATGACATAAATTCTTTAAATTTTTTTTTATTTGTTTCATGTCCTTGATGTTTATCTTGATGACTATTCCAGGTGCATCTGAAAATAATGTGGTTGGTTTAGTGCTGGATGATGTGTTCTATAAATGTCAATTAGCTACTGTTGGTTGATAGAGTTACTCAGTTCTTCTGTATCCTTTCTGATATTCTCCTCATTTGCTTTGTCTAGTATGGGAAAAGTAGTGTTGAAATCATCAGTTACAATTTTAAATTAGCCTATTACCCTTTCAGTACCATGACTCTTTTGTTTCATCTATTTTGAGATGCTGTTTTAGATGCAGGCATATTTAGGATTTATTTATTTTTCTCTTCCAGTTGAATTAACTCATTTAGCAGTATATAATATTCCTCTGTATTACTGGAAGTTTTTCTTGTTCTGATATCTACTCTGCCAGATATTAAAATAGCTACTCCAGCTTTCTTTTCTGTTAACAATATATATCTTTCCATTCTTTTGCTTTAAGACTATTTGAATCTTTATATTTAAAGTGGACTTCTTATAAGAAGTAGATTGCGCTATACTTTTAAATCCACCCCAACAGTCTTTTTTTTTTTTTTCAGTTTGGGAGTTTTATGCATTCATAGTTAATGTATTACTAATATGCTATGTTTAGGTATGTTTAGAAATACTGCCTTACTTGTTTTCTGCTTATCTGTGGTCTTTTGTTCCTGTTTTCTGCCTTTTAATTATTTTCCTTTATTAATTCAGTACTCTTTTATTTATTTTATTAATTCAGCACTCTTTTACACCTCTTTGTTTCTTGTCTAAAACAGTCACTTCTTGTATTTTGTGATTTCCTTATGAGTTCAGTTTTTGTCCTTTGTACTGCTCCTTGGTTCATGTTTGATCCTACATCTGGGAATTTGGAAATACTATAGCCCTTTCCATTCTTCCAGGCTTTCTTATTCTATTTAGAGTGTGATGCAAACAGTAGTGAGTCCAAAAATACATGTTCCATTTTAGAGGATAACTCTCTTGAGCTTCCTCCTCTCTAGAATTCTCTTGACTCTTTCTGGTTCCCTGTGGTCTGCATTTTACCTCTTCTGACCAAAATTTGAGACTTCAGTTTCTTTACTCTGCTGTTTCATACCTCCTGCAACTGTGTGTGCAGATCTGGTGATGGAAGGACAAAGAAAGAAAAAGCCAAAAGCCAATAGGTATTCTCCCCATGGTGTTGGGACCATAGGTACTCTGGTAAGATGAAAGGATTCTCCTCTCTGAGTTTTGCATTCATCCCAGCCTCCTGTTGCAGTTGATTCTTTGGAGGCTCAGGCAAAACACACAAATGAACAAAAAACTTCTATGGAATTTAATTTGGTTCACAACCCCTTTCTTGTTACTCTGACTAGCAAGCCAGGATACTCTTCAAGCTTATGTCCACAACTAGCTACCTCTGATTCCAACCTAGGCGGTAACAGGGCATGGGGGTAGTGTACTTTGTGGGGCTTGGGAACTCATTGCCGATTTGAAGGTACTCTGAATTTTGACCTTATTTCCCCACTTGCCTGCTGTCATCTATTTTTCAGAGTCCTAAGATAGTTGTTCCACAAGGTGTTTGTGTTTGTATTCAGTAGAAGCTTGAAGAAGTCTTACTCAATCTTGCCTGAAACCAGAAATGCATTAAAGGATTCTGAATAGTGGATTTTAAAACACAGCAGCAGGAGTGAAGATTGGGGATATAAAAGGCAGGAGAAAGGATTTGGACCTTTTCTTCTTTGAATTTAGTTCCTAGACATCAGCAAAACAAAAGGATATTATTTCAAAAGACTTTGCTATTATTGTTTTATACAACATTAATTGTATTACTATTGTTACTAAAGAAGCATTGAAGTAGTTAATGTAAGAAAAAAATATCGTTGGATGACACTACATTTATTTTGCAGGTTAATATTTTTTTTATTTTGATTTATATGTAGGGGAATTGCTACACCTTCTATTTAGAGCTTCTAAAGCCAGGTGAATAATGTCATTCTCAGATATTCCAGCCAATCTAGTAGCTAACATATTTCCAAGATTACTAGAGAGGTCTCACATCCAAAATTCTGGAAAATAATTCTTTAAACTTAGACCAAGAATAACTTTATCCTTTCTTCACCCACTTCTGTCTGGTCACCCGAACTTAAAATATATGTCCAGAAACTTTTAACCTAACAATTTAGTTGGTACTTTGGGAACTAATGTCTTATCATTCAAAGGAAGGGAACAATCTACTATTATATAATCAAGTCCAGGGTGCAAGGTACTTTCCTGATTTCCTTTATTCTCCACTGCACTATAGGTATTGTGAAGCAAGCTTGCAGTACACTGTTACCAACTTGTCTGCATCTGGTAAGACAGAAGACATTCACATGCAGTAAATTATATGAAGCAGACTTATTATACACAGATAGTCAGCAAGGGACCAAAGACTAGGATCCATTGTGAGCCAGTTTCTCAAGTCTCCTAAAAGCTGCCTGGAGCAGATGGAGTTTTGATGGCACATGCTCCATTTGCACCATAACTAAAGGACCCCAGAGACAGTTTTCCCTGGGTGATGCTCCTCAGATGCTGCATGAACCACTGGACTAAGCTTTGAAGGACATTCTGCTTAGGAGTGAGAGAAATAAACCCAGGCTCTCTCAGGTAGTTCTTCCTTACTCAAGATGTTATTTCCCTCCAGGGAGAAGAACTATTTCAGGCATTTCCTTCCTATCTCAGGGCATTGCCTACCCAGTTCATTCTAGAGTCATTGTTGATAGTTACAAGCTAGAAAGGTGGGAGAATTGAGTCATCCTGAAGCCACCTGGAGAACTATGTGTACAATAGTACCTCAGTACAGATGGGGAACCCAAGACTCAGAGAGATTCAGTAACTTGTCCATGAGTACAGCATCAATTCCAAAATAAATGTTCTCTCATCATGCCACATATTTCCACCCATTATTGGCATCCATCTTTGAGCAGATGAAATTTAACAGATAACTTAGGGCTGGAGATATGTAAGAGATAAAGGATCTGCTGGGGGAGGGATGGAGTAGGAAGGAAACGGCTTCTGAGATTGAAATCCTTCAGTTCTGCATCTGTTCTGTTTTCCCTTTCGATACGGGGATTTTAGTGGAAGAAATAATCTATTTTCCCTTCCTTTCTTTTCCTTACTTTTTCTAAAGAACATCTTTATTAGGACTGCAGTATCTAGGTAGAAATGTTAAACCTCAATCCCTCATCCCTCAAACCTATTGGCACTCTTTTCCCTTTCTCTCTTTTTGTTCTAGAACTTCCTCAAATAGATGTACTGATTTTGAGTCTGTTCCTTTCTTCTGCTTTCCAGGCCCTAGATGAAAAATAAAGGATGAAGAGTCCAGCTTTTGTGAATAAACCTGTGTGATTTTCAGGTTTGGCCAAAGACAATTGTAAAAACTTTACCTCGCAGGCCCCAGAGGGGAAATCTGCCTCCCCATGATATTCTGGAAGGAGTCTCCATGAAGGACTCATCTCCCTCTGACTGGTTGTGCTCTTTCACATTCCTAGCCTCAGTGCTTTCATGACTAGTTTTCTTTTTTATATTATTTATTTATTTATTTTTGATTCTCTTTATTTGAGGCCTTGGGCTGAGATCTTCGTTGCCTCTATGGATGGCCCCTTACTAGACGAAAAAGGGGAAACTTGAAGACATCTAACCTACTTCTGACTGAGTACCCATTACCTTTCCATGCATAGCACTCAGTCCTTGCCTTCTTCCCCTATTTCAGCATCCACTAAACTGCTAAAGCCTTTATTTGAGGTTCCCTCAACAGTGAAAGGACCCTTGTGTTTACCAACTGCCCCCTGCCATGACTCTCCATTTTTGTGTTGTTCCCAGGGAAAAATAAAGCAGGGAGATTCAGGGTTTCCTCTAGTTTAGACTCCAGCTTACACCACTGCAGTAAGTGATTAAAGGCTTAACACATTTTTCACTTGTTGCTTCAGTGGCTACTCAGATACCTGATGGCTAATTACTTGCAGCTCCACTGAGATGCTGACAAAATGAAGCCCACTAGAAGCAAAGATGAATCTGGAAACTGGGGATTCACTGAATGTTCCACTGAAAGAAACTTGCAGGCCAGCTTCAGAGGAAGAAAGACGCCTAGCAAATTGTGTTCCCACTCTCATTTCCCAAACCCAATTGCATTTCTCTCTAAATTCTCACTCAGTTTCATAGTTGCTCAGTTTAGGCAAGCTTCCCATGGTGAGAAATGGTTTTCTAGTAGCATCTGCTATATACCTAATACTACATCATAAAATAGTTGTCTTATTTTATGAAATCATGCAAATTCTGTTATGAACTTCACACAAAATATGCACATATGTTTCATGAGCAATTAACTAAACAAATAAATGAATGACCAGACAACCATATAGCTACCTCAAACCTGAATCCTGGGATCAGAGAAAGGAGAAGCCACACAGAGAACAGACCTGGTGATTGCAGAATCTGACAGGGGAAGGAGGGAAGAGAACAGCAGGTAGTAGTAGGTAGGAGCAGGGGAAAAAACGGAGTGGGGGGAAAAACACAGGAAGTAGAAAAGGCAATATGACACCTCGATTCTTACCTCAAAAGCCAAAAAATCAATTTTCTGTCTCCTGACTGATGTTTCTGAAAGCTTAATATGCCTCTGTAGAACAAGACCAGGAAATTGGAGAATGTCTCTAGCACTACCCTGCTGAGCTCCACCAAGTTTAGTTTGAATGAAATGAAAATTCAAAGTATCAATGTGTTCCATTTCCATTGGAAGCTAAAAGGGTTTTTCCTTCATTTTTTTTTTCTCCAGAAAAAAATCTTACTCTTTGAAAAATCTAATACAACATCTGGAGCCACATTATTCTTCTCCCATCAGTAAATATAAGGTTGACCAACATCATCCCGGATACTTCATTGTCTTGCTGACAACAACATTGTAATTGGTATTAATGCCTGAAAATCAAAGCCTTTCAGAAATGATAGACTTGATTTAGTACCATTGGCAATGCTCTCATTAAATCAGTGAGGACTGTGTAGTACAAATGTACAGTTCTTTATCTACCACTGTAACAACCTCAGGGAGCCTCATTGAAAATGCACATGACAGATCAGGTAGGTAATACTGTTGCCCAAATAAAGAGAACATAGAAATGAGAGTAAGATAATATAAAATTTACCTTACAGAAATCATTAAGTAATCATTATCTGGGTAAATTATGCATTTTACACAATCTGTAATATTCTATATTTAAGAGTCTTGGAGGGACAAATATACATTGCACTAAATGTCTGATGATTCTAAGTCTGAAAGTGATGGCTCTTCATTATTAGCTGCCAACACAAGTCACTGGATTACTTTAGGCAAGAATATGCAAATACTCTCCCTTAGGAAACTGGGAGGTAGAATTCTATCTCAATTGACTATGGTCATCACCATTTCTGCTCCCACTGTGCTCAAGTCTGTGCACCGTGCACCCTGCACCTACATAAGTGCATCATGCACACACACACTCACACACACACACACACACAGAACAAAGATATACTATATGAAAATCTCTACAGAGAAGAAGCCATCATTCATAGAGGCAAGTGAAGAATAAGGAGAAAAGAAAAATGTGAAATGATGGGGAAAGTTGAGAAAGGAGAAGAACATATGGGAAATAGAGAATGACATATATAGGAGGGTAGGCAGAGCAAAGTTTAGAAAGGGTGTAGAGGAACATGCACCTAGGACTCTACTTGTGGCTTTTATTGTCACAAAATAAGGAGTCTGCTTAAAATCGCATCCAATGGGATATAATTACTGAAAAAGTAAAAGGCATTTTAATCTATAAGACTGTCTTAGAGATTAATGACTGAGAAAAGTGAGAAAGGCATCAGTTTTGCCCTTCCAGGTATAGCAGAATTCAAGATGGGACAAGCTCATTTGCATAATAATATTTGGAAGCCAGGAACGAGCCACCAATAGCAATAAGAGATCTATTAACCTGCAGATCCAGTGGATCTCTCAGATTAAATGATCCTGAGGAATTTAAAAGATTTGGGGGCTGGGGAGATAGCTCAGCTGGTAGAGTGCTTGCCTCACAAGCACAAGGCCCTGACTTCGATCCCCAGTACTGCAAAAAAAAAAAAAAAAAAAAAAAAAGATTTGGTTGCATGGTCCCAGGAAAGGGGTATAAATAATCCCAGAGCAAAGCTAACCTGTTTGGGAATCACCCAAATACTCTTAGGCAGAGTATGTGGCAATCTTGCTGGTGGAATCAGTGTGGATGGTGAAAGTACATGACAATTGTTGCTCCCTGACGGGCAACAAGGTCCGATGTACCTCCTCAGGTCCCGCCTGAGGAGAATACTGGGCGGAGCTGGATGATGAGTGTCCAAGGCAAAGGAAACACATCAGAGCAGGGAGGTCTGTCAGCGCAGGAGGCACAGCAGGAATCTCAACTTTATTGTATGGGTCAGGCTTATATAAGGCCTTAGGGGGTGGAGATAAGCAGGCCAATCAGGGAGTTACACATAACTGGTTGCTGGGTAAGAACACATTTTTCAGTTTCCAGGGGAGAGCGGCAGTACAAGGAAGTCCAGGTAAACTGTTGGCGGGTCAGGCAGTGCCACATATGAGGAAGAGGTTGCCATGAGGGTGCAGCCGCCATTATAGGGTGCGTCCCTATAGACAATCTCAGGAGAAGGTGAAGTCTGATATCTTTCATCAGAGACAGGCCAGGTACAGCAGTTAAGACAGCTGGCGAGTGGAGAGAGTTCATCTTTTGTGGCTATTGCAAGAACATTTGGCTTGTCTTGATAATTTTCCTGACAGGTTTGCAAACCAACCACTATTTCCCCTCTTACTGCAATTGTGACTAGTCCTTCTTAATTGACCTCTTATGATTCAAAACAGCCTGGGGATTTCTAGTCCAGGCAATGGTTGCAAAAGCACAAAACAGAAGTCAAATCAACTCATATAACAGAGAAAGCCTGGGTTGTGCTTGAATGAAGTGCTTCACAATTTAAAATAAACCAACATGAAAAGGAAATCATCACTTTTTCAGAGACTATAAATAATGCAGCAATCTTCCAGAAAAAAGCCAGTTTTTCATTTAAGATCATGTTTGCACTCTCCGGGCAGCCCGAATCTCTGCGGTTCCGGTCCCCGTTGAGTTCAAAAGGATCCACGGAGTGGCGACGGGCCCTGACCCGCAGCCAGTCCGAGTAGTAAGATCTGCCGATCCTGCAAGGTATTCAACCCTTGGCAGCAATGACTGACCTCCGGACCACACCTTCTCCTGGAGAACTGACCACCCCACTTCTGCAGGCCACTGAGGCCTTGTCCCCAGAAGCTGAAGAAGCCAGCACAGCACTTATTGCAGTTGTTATCACCGTGGTCTTCCTCACCCTGCTCTCGGTCGTGATCTTGATCTTCCTTTACCTGTACAAGAACAAAGGCAGGTACGTCACCTACAAACCTGCAGAAGGTGAGCCCAGCACCATCCTCCAGATGGAGAGTGACTCAGCCAAGGGCAGAGAAGGAGGAATATTTCATCTAATGATTCTCAGGCCCCAAGGAGTTAATTCCTGGCTCCAGTGCTAACACATCAACTGTTTATTAGAGGAAAGTTTTATCTGAAGCCAGTGAGTGACATTGATGTGGGCAATTCCAAGTTTCTTCCAGGGTACAGGCCCAAATGCCAACAGGACTAAACTCCCAGTTCATGACCAGGGACATGAAAAAAGCTGCTTATGTCTTTGACCAGACCATGTAATAGAGTTGGTGTTTGTGACTCGCCAAGGTGGGGCTATGCTAGGGAACATTTGAGTATGTGCCTCAACACATTGATGGAAGGAAAAGAATGTCTCTGGTTATACTCTCTTCCCTCACTTGGTCACCTAGTTATAGCCCTAGTGGAAATATCCATAGAATTTCTTCCCAGTGGTTAGATTCTATAGGAAAAGGCCAGGTTAGGAGGGATAGGAGACTCAGGGGCTCTTACCTCCTAATGAATGTGCTGCATCCCTTAGTTTCAGCCCCCCTTTCCATGTTCCCCAATAACCTTACATGTATGCTATTTTTAGCCAAATTAAACTTTTTGATATAGAAATCAGGTTTTCATGTGAAAGAAGTTAGCTACATTTTGACTTAATCTTTGCTTAAACTTTTTTGACATCATTTTCTTTTGCTATTTAATCCCTTTGCATATGTCCTATTCTAAGCAGTAAGGAACCTAGGAAAGTTCCAGAAATTCCCAGAACTTATCGGCAGTTTGATACAGAGATGGTCCAGGAAGCTTGACCCAGAGGAGCATCATCAGAAACATACCCTGGGAGAGGAGTTGGTTTAGTCTCCAGTGTGTCCCAGATCCCATACAGAGGAAACCAGGAAAAACTTACCTACCTCCTTTCCCACCAGCTTCTTCACAATCCATCCAAGAAGTTTCTTGAATTTAATTTAGTTTCAAAGTGATGTGTGTTTAAAAGGTACAATGTTTTGGTATAAATTATTAGCTCCTCAGATAATGTTTACTTTGGAATTAAGCTAGCCCTCTTTTAAGGTCTTTATGTATTGACTTCATTATCCAAGCTTAAGTGACCCAAGGTAAGATCCAAAGGCTGAGCAATCAATCTCGGCAGCCTAGATTCCAGTTTTCAGTATTTCACCATGCAGAGTTTTGGGAAAACTAACTGAAGGGTACCTGGAATGTATAGGGAGATTGCAATACTAAGACATTTTCCTCAATTTGAACTGTAGAGCAAGTAAGGAGAAACCAATTTTGTTCCCTGAGTAAGTTAAGGTTCAGAATCCCAGGATATGGAAATTGTTTAGGTAGTGAAGAGAAAATAAATGTAGACTCTAAAGTGAAATTCATGAAAATAGTCAAAAATCTTGGCCTTGTACTCCTGCATTTATTTCAAAGAAAACAGAATAGTACCAGCACCTAGCTGAGTTCTAGGTGGGAAATAAAAGAAGTTATATTCAGAAAAAAACAAACAAACAAACAAAAAACATGTTTGCTATTGAGCTATAGAAAACAACATCAAGCCCCCAAAGCTGGTAATCTTGTTTTTAAATTGTCCCTGAAATTCATGTCATTGCATCCCCTGAGACAGGAGCAGTTGGTTTTAGTCTGAATCATGGTACTTCCTAGTTTTATTTATTTATTTTTTTACCTATTTGATGTAGAAATGTCCTCTTTTATTTATATGACTGGGACACATATAAATGTCCCATTTAGTTATTTGGATTAGTTTTAGTCTTGCATCTCACAAATTGTTCCTTGTTACATTTGACTGGTAAAGCTTTCAGCAGGTGAGTTCTCCAATATTGAAAATTCACCCCAGCTCGATTCAGATATTTTAAGATTATGAGTGATGGAAGAATAAAGTACACTGAAAAGTAGCTTAGATTAAGCAACAGGGCATTGGTTGAACATGAGTGCCCAAGGATGTATTTGCTGAATTGTAGCCTCAAGCAATGTAACATCAAAGCAGAGAGCTGAGGAACAACTGTAGCCAAGAAAATGTGCTAGCGTGTGGCAGTCAAGGACAGGGTGACTTAGTTTGAGCAAAATTGCTGTCTACAGAACAAGAACACCATTCCTCAAATAGCAACAAGGCCCCTAGCCTAGTCATAAGCAAGAGATGCTAGGAAAATGCCATATATCTTATCAATGTGACAGCGCTTTGAAATCAGACATTATATATTTACCTATTTCTATATGCAGGTCAAAAAATCATTAGTGCATTGGTTTTGTTTTCAAGAAAAATGACTTGTAGGTATATAGAAGGACATATACAAATATTACAACCTCAGGATAACATTATGGAAAACAGAACTAGAATTGAGAATGAGGCATATCCATATCCAACAAAATGGAATAAATAGACCATGCATTAAATGATGAGGAAGACTTACAAATTGGTTTTGTGCCTTGAGTTCCAAGGTAAGTTGATAATTATGAATTCTAATAGATTGTAAAAATATCTACCTGTGGGAAGCCATCCATGTTTAGCAGAATCAGGCTTGGCTGAGCCATGGGATACAGAGGTCTGACTCCCAGGAACTGGCAGCCATGAGAGACTGTTTCAGATAGCCTGGGGTAGGTGACCCTGTACAGAGGTGGCTCACCATCCGAAGATATGCTAATTCTCTAAGCAAATGGCTTCCCTAACTCCACCCCATCCTGTTCCTCACAGAAGAACCTCCCCCCACATCCCCCTTTACCTGTGAGTATAAATAAAGGGAGGTAGGGCTCCACTTGTATTGAGGCCAGATCTTGGCATGACCCAATCTGTTATACCGACTCCCATTTGAAAAGATTATTGGCTCCTGTGTTTATTTGATTAGATAAATTTCTTAGTGATTAATCAATAGCTGGCACTGTCCTCCAACAGAAATTCTTTTCTTCATCCATGCTGGACATTGCAGAACCCCCCCACATCTAACAGTACTTTCAGACCCTCTACCCAAGTCCTTGGTATTGCCTTCTGACAAGACTCAAGGTCCTGGTGATCTGCCTAGTGATCTTCTCCTGTCAATGAGATTCTAGTAGAGATGAGGTGAAGGGAGGCTCAGAGAATGTTTATGTATCAGGACTTTCTCTTTTTGAGGTTGTAATATTTGTGTATTTCCTTCTATATACCTACAAGTCATTTTTCTTGAAAATAAAACCAATGCACTAATAATTTTTCAACCTGCATATAGAAATAGGTGACTATTAATGTCTCACTTTAAAGCTCTGTCACATTGATAAGATGTACAGTATTTTCCTACCAACTGTCACTTGTGACTAGGCTAGGGGCCTTATTGCTATTTGAAGAATGGTACTCTAGACAGTAATTATTATTATTTTATATATAATAAAATATATATTATATAATTTCTAATGCTTCCATAAGGTTGATGCGCATAACATTCTTTTACAGATGATATAATTGATGTTGTGAAGAATGAATCTAGGCATATGAATAGTAAATAATGCCAAGGTTCATCAGTTCTGCCAGTCAGTGAGTTCCATGCCCTTTTCATTGAGCCAGGATGTTGATGGGAATAAAGCACAGACTTAGATGAGCTGGTTGGTTTTCTCAAAGTGGCATAATATTTCATACTGTAATCTACTATCTTTATTTTCCTAATGCCTATCTAAGCAAGATATTTTCAAAAAATATTCTTGAACTGATGTGTGAAGACAAAAATGGATTTTAGAACAGACTGGTCTGCTTAAATCACCTATAAATAAGATAGAACAGTGGCAATGGAACAGGCTTTCATGTGAGAAAATATGAATTTAAATCCTAATTTGAGCTACTCATTAGACTATGTGACCTTGTATGAGTTTCTTGTAATCTCAATGATCTCAGTGGAAAATGGAGTTGATAATACTTTTCTTAAACATTTTAATATGTTAATTGAGTAATAGTTTATAAAATAATTACTCATCTGGTCCACAAAAATACTCTATACATAGTAGATACTATTAACCTGTTGACTAAAAAATGAAAAGCTTTTTGAAAATTTAAAATAGGTAATTCACTAGTAAATACATTAGCACATTTCATAGTGTATAGACTTCTTTTTGCAATAAGGACACAATTATAACAGAAAATATTCTAATTGTATCATTGTTATTTAATTATTGATAATAACAAATATTAAAATTATATATAAAGTTTTTATGAATTCATTTTGAAAATTTATTGTCATTAAAGGTAAGATTTTAAAAAAATTTGCATTTTCTAATTTGGTACTTTGAAATAAACAAAACTAAAATATAGTTTAAGGAATTGAAATATCAAATTATTGCAAATTTGGAATTTTTAGCTCAAATAGAAATTTTGTTTCAGCAGTGACTGGACTTACTAGGAAAAATTTGTATTTGCTGAATTTACTTCTGGTTTGTTCAGGACCAGGGATTTCCCTTAGACCTCCACTCCCCTTAGATCCTGTCTTGCTCCTCTGCCTTCTATTCAAGGGTGTTTCCTGGGTCTAGGACTGTGAGGCAGCTTGTTATCCCAAAGAGAAAAGTAGAGGGCTCCATGGTATAGTCACATCTCCTGTGCTGGGGAACCCACAAGGCTTTTATGAAAGATCTGAGAACATCATGGTATCTGCCACAGGCTGTAAACAGAGATTTGATGCAATCCAGAGAAATGATAGCAACCAAACAGATTGCCTTACTCTTAAAGGAAAAAGACTTTTTCCCATAATTTTCCTCACCACCAACATTGAGGAGGTAGGACAATAAAAGAAGTCAGTAATCTTATCCCCAAGGAGGGCTTCCTCAAAGCATGTGCTTGGATGAGATTGGGTTTTGCACTAGATTAATTCTTAATACTAGACCTGATTGGAAAGTTGTTATACACAGGTTGAGGGAGAGGGTTTGGTCATGGCAAAAAACAAAACAACAACAAAAGCCTACTCTGTCTACCATTCAGACCTTTCACTCAACTGATAATATCTGAGTAGGTAGAAATTAGTCTTAATGTGTGATAAGATCATATAACTTTCCTTTTATAAAATGGGTTAGCAAAATTTTCTAGCATATGTGCTTCACAAAATAGAAATAACTAAGCCTTCATTTGGAGAAAGTTCTTTATTGATTCTAAAATAACCAATTTTTTTTCAAGTAAAAGTTTCGAGTTTGAATTATTTAGCAGAGGAGATGATGAGAATAAAGTTGATTATTCAGTGTACTAGAAAAATAAATAATTTTGTGGAACTTTGAAGAAGAAATTGCTGCTTCAACAAATCAGTCCATTTCTCCACTTTCAACATAGCTCCTTATGACTGTTTTAAAGAGCTGAACCTCCATTTCTAATCCAAGTTTTTTCAGGCAAGTATGTAAGAAAACTAGCATTTTGGTAATGATAAACTAAAAAGCTCATTTCAAGATGACTGCTTTTATTTAAGGTATGACATTTCCTTTTTCCTTTATTATATTATATCAACAACATATTTTTAACTGCAACTTTCTATATACAGTAGTGATTTGAAAGATAAATGTGAAAGGAAAATTATTAAAATGTTGTCCCGATCCTCAAAAGCACTAAATGAATGTAGTTTCACAGAATTATATGACATAAGCAACCTCTTCATCACAATTTATATATGTGTGCAAACATATATATATATATATATATATATATATATATCAAATGAAAGGAACTTATCATTGTTATATTAATTATGACAAATCTGCTGTTGCAGAAAACCACAAAATCTCTGTGGCTTTGCAAGACAGAATTTTAGTTCTCACTCCCATAAATCCCAGCCATCTCCTCTAAGATTTCAAAGTCTTAAATATCTGTGTTTTCTATACTTTTTTACTTTTGCTTGCAGATCAGTCAATTCTTTCCTGAGTTTATATTTGTAATACTTTGCTGAAAGACTAAAGCAAGGACAGGGATAACTACCACTCTGATGCTTTCCTACCACTGCTCTTGATCTTAGCTGCACTGTGCATGTAGTCTGCCTTCCCTTTCATCCGAGGTGACAGTTTCATTGAATTTTGTTTAGCTTACTTTCATTGGAAAATCTACTTATTTTGCCTTCGTTATTGAAGGATCCTCTAGATTCTAGCTTGACAGGCTCCCTGCCACTTTTTCAACATTTTACAAATGTCCTTGCATTGACTTTCACCCCCTGTTGTTTCTGAAGTCCAAGATCATTTGAATTGTTGTTCCTGTGTATGTAATGTGTCATTTTTGGGGGGAGGGGGGAAGGGATTGGTTGTTTTCAAGATTTTCTCTTTATATGTGGTTAGCAGTTGACTATGGAAAGTTTAAGTGAGGTTATATGTGTATTCATTTATCTGGGGCTTCATCAAATTTCTTGAATCTGTAAATGTATGTATTTCACAAAGTTTAGAAATGTTTTTGGAAAATAATTGTATTCTGCCCTATTTTCCATCTCCTGCCAGGATTGCAATTACACATATGTTGTAGCTTTTGAAGTGATTCTTCGGGTTCCTGAGACTATGTTCTTTTACTTTCAATCTTTTTTCCTTCTTATTTTTAAATTGGAAAATTGTATTGAAATGTTTTCAAGTTCATTGACTACTCTGTTCTCTCCATTTTACTCTTAAGGCCATCCAGTGAATTTTAAAATTTAAGGTAGCCTTTTTAGTTCCAGGATTTTCATGCTTCTTTTCTATAGTACCTATTTCTCCACTGAACTTTTCTATACAGTGAATTTTAAAATTTAAGGTAGCCTTTTTAGTTCCAGGATTTTCATGCTTCTTTTCTATAGTACCTATTTCTCCACTGAGCTTTTCTATACTTTTATTCTTTATCAGCTTACTTGAGCTTAGCTTTATCTTTTCTCTTAAGAATGTTATATTTCCTGTTTTCTTTATATATTGAGTACTTTTAAATTGTATAATGAATAATTTTTTTAATATTTTGAAGGAATACTCTAGATGTTATCATATTGCTTTGCCAAACCATCTTCTTCTCTGTTATTGTAGTAGTTGAATTGTAATCAAACTGAAACTCTCATCTCTTGGACAAGAGTTAACTAACATTTCAGTTCTTTAATAATTTGTCTTGGGGCTTGGAGTCTTCCCCACATATGTATGGTTCAGAGATTAGCAGATTTGGGTAGAGTTTATGCAGTAGTGTCATTACCTAAAATTTACCCATTGATCTTCATGTTGGAAAGACTGGTTTCCTCTCATGTTTAGTCACTGAGAACATTACCCATTTAAGCCTGTTCCTTGGTTAAAAGGCACAAAAATGGAAAACTATTCTTGTGGCCATTCTCTTCTTTGATTCCTTTCAGAATCTAACTTCTTACTCTCTAAAGCACTCAGGTAATAGTTTCTTGCTTTTTCAGTGTTTCCTCATTAAGGGATTAGTCTAGTCTGGTCATTTGGAAATCAGAAACATTTTTATCAAATGTTTTGCACCATTTTTCAGGCTTCTGATATGAGTTTCCTGCCAATATATTCACATTTGTCAATGCCCAATATTTTAGATTTTTGCTGTGGAAGCAAGCTCCCACTTCAGGGCATACATTTCTGTATTAAGATAGTACTAGTCTTTGATATCCTTTTTATTTGAGTACTTTAACAAAATTTGAAAGTTCTCTTTTTCTGACTGAACAGTCCAATGTGGATACCCTTGTTGGGTGACTTCCATTGAGGTGATGAATGAGGAGTCTAGTCTCCTTCCCTCATATGTATCTATCATAGTGAACATTTCCCTGGAAGGTGATCTCTGTTCCAGTTATCTGAGGGGCCAAGCCATGGTGAATTGAGTGAAGGACACCTGAAAGTGTAAACACTCTTTCTGACCCCATTCCTGAGCTTAAGTACCAGTTTTACAGTAAAATTTAACCATAAGGAAAAGTGGGGCATGTATTCTATTCATGTTACCAGGAAGAAGGGGAATAAATTTGGTAGACAGCCAATCTTTTCTGAAACTTTTTTCCTGTTCTAATCTTTTTAACTGCTCATTATATCTCTTGTGTGTTGAATTTTTCATTAGGGTTTCCTCAATTAATCTTCCTTCTAACTTTTCTCACTACCAGAGGTCCTTGTGTCCAACAAAGTGTAAACTTGGGAAAAGCTTTTGTGAAGAAGATACTGGAGTGAGGACCCTGTTTCTGGGACTATTTTTTTTTTTTTTTTGTTGGGTGAGGTTGAACAGATATTCAATGAAGCCACAGCTAACTGTGGCTAACCGTGGTGAATTACATTGCTTTAGGAAGGAGAACCTAGAGAGAGGAAAGTGTGTGAAGAAAACCCAAAATATGTGGCTTGGTAAAATGCCCAGATCTGGGTGGATTTTTTTTAATGACCTGTATGGAGGATAATAAGCATCTCAGAAAGGTGTGTTCAAGCTTGGATATTTTCTACATTTTTGGCAGAAAGTTTTGTTCTTGGCAAATTACCCAATAACCATTTAAGCTTAGCTATTTATAAGTGTACATAGTTCATAGTGTTCACAATTTATAGCCTTACTGCAACTTCATGTGTGCTGCTTTTAGAACTAGCTATGTCTCAGCTTTCTGAAACATGGCTCCACCTTGCAACTAAGTTACAAAATTGCAAAATGGGAAAACAGACTCAGCAGCACTTCACCTGAAAAAAAGGAGATAATCAACCCTATGTAGTTTTATCATAACATCTGAAAAATCATGTCAAATTTTACTGAGCATATTTTATGACATCAAAATGGCAAAAATAAAAGAGAAAAATACAGATGCTGAGAAATTTATCTTTTTAAAAAACTTTATTTTATTTAGTTTTGTATGTGGTGCTGAGGATCAAATGCAGTGCTTCAGGCATACTAGGCAAGCTCTCCACCATTGAGCCACAATACCAACCCTGAAATTTATTGTATGTGATTAGTAAAATGACAAACACTTCTCTTCTTCAAGTTATATATTGTTTTCATAAAGAATGCATGCCAAATTAAAAAAAAAAAGACAGATCCTATGATTACATGTATTTTCTCCCTAGCTTTATGAGATTTGGAGAAACCAATAGGTACCTACAAATCTTATTAATTTAAATGTTACTTATATTCAAAATAAAATGTATGATGAGTTACTTTACTGACATTAACAATAATGATTGAGATGCTCATGAATGGCAAATGTTTTGGAAATTAGGGGAATTTAGCCATTAGAACAATAGCTTCTGCATTTGGAAAAGTTCACAGTTGAAAGGAGAAGTGAAGGAACAGAAAAAATTGAAACAGCATTGAACTATCAACCAACAATTGACCTGACTAGTGTTATGAAAGTGCTGAAGGAATTGTGCAACTGAGCGCAAAGTGGGTGCTACGGTCAGAGTTTGCGTACCCCTGAAATTCATGTACCCCTGAAACCACACCCCCAATATGATGATATTAGGTGGGGCCTTTTGGAAGATGTTTGGGTAATGAGGTCAGAGACAATTTGAATGTGATTAGTGCCCTTTTATAAAAGAGATGGACAGAGACCTCCATACCCTACACATCCAGAAAGTGCCTTCTATGAAGAAAGGGCCCTCACTGGACTATTTGTTGGCACTCTGATCTAAGAATTCCTAGCCTCCAGAACTGTGAGGAATAAATCTCCATTGTCTAAAACTACTCCCTTATGGTATTTTGTTTACCAGCCCAAAGGGACTAAGATAGAGTAAGAGATAAGATTTAATACTGAGAAAACAGTTTACAAGGAAAGAGTTTTCAAAGTCTGCATATATTAGGATAAGCCTACCTGACAGAAAAGCAAACAAGGATTTATAGAGAGGAATGACCATTGCTGTAGGTAGGAATTGTCTATAAGGGTTAGTGAGTCTTGAACCAACACTCCACACATGCTTTCTGGTGGATCTTGGACAGCTCTGACTGGGGAGATTGAAGAAGGGAGAGTGGGGGAGGTGTCCTCATAGTGATTGGGCTCCACAGAGGGTGCTAAGGGAGCAATCTAACTAGGGAAGAAAAGGGGAGAAAAATGAAAATGGCTACCCACATCAGTAGATAGAAAATTAGACCTTGCTCTGTACAGCTCTAAGATTGTAATATTGCTCTATGTTCACAAGCAAAACAGTGTTTAGGTTTAGTGAATGATTTCATAACAAATAAATAAACTTCCCTAGTGTAATGTCATGGTTTTGGTGTCAGCCAGAATGGAGTTTGAATCTTACCCCACGCATTACCAAATATACATATTTGAGTGCAAATCTCCTTAGTTTTACTGAGTTCCTCATCTAGACAAGTGGGATAATCAAATTCCTTTATAAAATTATTAATAGTTTTTTATGAGACAATAAACAACCCAGTGTATTGTTTTGTAAAAAAAAAAAAATCTTCAATGCATGGTAGCATGTTCCTTTTATTAAATTCTTAGTTATTCTGTGCCCAGAGAGATAGCAACTGAATTGGTTTAATGCAGGAATTAGTCCCTGGGGATTGGTGCCTTCCAGAACTCTCTATCATACATATTATTTGAATAATGAAACATGCACATCCAAATAAATTAACTCTTAGGGACCCTAAACCCTTTATGGAAAAAGGTAATCAAGTATGAATGAATGAATGAATAAATGAATGAATAAATAACCTTATCAATTCCCCTAGATTTTGGAGGAGAATATGCTATAGGGAGAGCCTAATTAAAGTCAGTGGAGGTCCAACAATCAATCGGTTACTGACAGAAGGAAGCAGGGTAGAGAAAGAGGTATAAGGGAATAGGGAGAATACAGCTTCCAAGACTGATGTGTGAACTCTGGGATCATTGTTCTGTAGGCTGTAGAGTAGCTTATAATTTCTATCTCTGTTTCTTACAACAGAAATAGTTTCACAGTGCCTCACCACTGTCCAGGTAACTGAGAATTCATATTAAAATGGATTATTTCAACCAAGTTATGATAATTAAAACCACTTGCCTTTTTTATGATGTGCTATGGTTTGCAAAATACCTTCAGAACCATTATCTCATTTGACTCCTATGGCAACCAGGTAAGGTATGTAGAACCGATGTCATCGTAATTATAAAACTATCCTTCATGAAGAAAAAGGTAAATAGCAGTGTTTAAAAACAGCAGGGCTATAATATTTAATGTGTGTTGACTTATCTGTATTGTATATAAGAATGAACAAATTCAGTTTATACTTCTTCAAATACATAGTACTGATGAATTTTGTATTTATAAACATAGTTCATAGCATATTTCTCCCTTACTGTTATCTCAGAGAGTTTTTAAATGTGATTATTTGAAGTTATTTAAGAACTGAACTAAAATTCACTTCAAATTCTTTTTGAAAATATAAAAAAATATAATCAATTCATAATAACTGTACACATTTATGATCATTTGAAACAGGAATATAATACATAATGATCAAACTGAGGTTGTTAACATTTCCAGCTCCTTCAACATTTATCATATCCTTATGTTGGAATCCTTCAAATGCCTCTCTGTTAATTCTTTATAAAATATATAGTAAATTATAAACTACAGTCACACTTTGGTACCTTATCCCTCCTCTTTTTGTGCTGGTACCCTTTGTCCCCTTTTCTCTATTCCTCCTCTCCCCTCCTGTCATAGCACTTAGTTCCCACTCCTCTCCTCTCTACTTCTACAAAGTCAATTTTTTTAGCTTCTACATATCATTGAGGATATGTGCTATTTATGGCAAGCTTTCTTCTTACATCAGTTTAAAAGTATGATACTCAACATGGTTTGGTTCTGTGAACTAAACTGATATCTACAAGTAAAGGTAGGATGTAAGTAAAACTATGAAGGTATGGTTTGAACTTGGGGTGAGGGAGGAACAGCTATGCTCCCCACCTCCCTGTTGGTTCAATATCTAAATCAGTGTACCCGTATATCTTCCTAAGAGCATTAAGCGGTGCATCAAAGTGATGAGTGGGAACTTCAATAAGAAAACCCAATTGTCTCAATTTAGGAAAGTTTGCTTTATATTTCTGAATTAGTCAGGGCTTTCTAGAGGAACAGACTCAACAAGAAGTATGATTATAGAAAGAGGATTTATTAGATTGACTTACAGGATCAGAAGCTAGATAGTATACAATGGCCGTCTGCAGGCTGGAGAGCTGGAGGAAACAGTAGCTGCACAGTTCAAGAAGCAGAAGCCTTAGAACAAGAGGGATCAAAAGTGCTGCCATAGTCAGAGACCAAGGCTTTTGGAAACTACCTGAAGAATCACTGGCAGAGTCTGCTTTGGAAGAAGGAAGGCTCAAAAGTCTAATATCCTGAGGTGATCATAGTAGCAATGAAGAACCCATTCAAGAATCAAGCTTGCATCTGTTGCTGCTTCCTTGTTCTTCCAACTTTTATTCCATCCAAGCCACCTTCCTATTGGACAGTGCTGCCCATGCTTAGGGAGGATCTCCCCTTCAGTTCACTATCCTATATGCCAATCATTCCTAGACACACCTAGAAACCTCTTAATCTTCAACATCTTTTAATGAAAGCAAGTTGACAATTCAAATTAACCATTATACTTTAGAACTTCATTTTACTAACCTGTACAATAGTCATAATTATGTGTCCATTAGAATATAAAATTACAGCAGGGTGCAGTAGTACACATCTGTAATCCCAGTCACTTAGGAGATTGAGGCAGGAGGATGGAATTCAAAGTTAGCCTCAGCAACTTGATGAGGCCCTAAGCAACTTAGCTAGACCTAGTCTCAAAATATAAAAAAGGACTGGGGATGTGGCTCAGTGGTTCAATATGGAGTACCAAATAAATAAATAAATAAAATGAAATTATAATGTTTTTTTCAGAGGGTTATAGTGAGGATTAATAAAGACTACATGACAGACATCTAGAATCCTAGCAAAAAAATAGCTCAATAAATATTTCTTCTTCTACCTCTTCTCCTCTGCTTCCTCCATCACCATCATTATTCTTTAATTAAGCTACAATCAGAACCATTATAAGTTTGACTATTTGCTGCTTAGTGATCTAAAGTACATACTTGTTCCAATGGATTTATCATTTTTGTTGTTGTTTTTACCAGCCATACCTTCTCTCAGGATTTGTTTCTTTAGAAAGACCAAAACAAGAACAAAACATTCAGTAGCCATTTCTTAGCTTCTTTGTCAAAAGAAACCAAGACTTCTACAAACTGTTCAGATGGTTGTCTTTCACCACTGACCTGTTTGTTTGGTTTTATAAAAAGGGTAAAGGAATACTTTTTGAAATTTTAAATTGGAGATTCTGAATTCAAATGCATAATGCTAATATGCAAGTAATTTCCAAATATATAAAGACAGTTCTAAGTACCATGTGCACAGACTAGTGACTGATTACAGCAATTGTAAATTTAGGGATCATTTGGTGAAAGCTGGAAAAGGAAATCCATTTAGTGACAGCAGGTCACTAATTGATACCTTTGTAGAAAACTTATTGCCAGAGAGGAGCTTATAGCACAGGAAATGTCCAGTTGCAAATACTATTTGTTGTCCATTAGTTAAGCACTTGGGAAGCTTTGTTAACTAGGACAGATCTCAAGACCCTAATATTGGTCAGTAAAGATAAACATATTTGAAAGTGTTAATTCAATTTCCTAAAATGTTTGTAAGTTCACTGAATGACTAAACCTGAATTATATTTTATCCCTCAGATAGGGAAGCAGAGGGCAAAGCTGTTTAGATAAAGCATTTTTAAATGCCCATGTGGTGGTGTCATTTAGAAAACAATTCTGACAGCTTCTGTAACTGTTCATGTTTAAAGAATATCAAATAATACCACCTGTAACCTATTAGTGGCTATGTGCCATGACCTTTTCTAGTCCTCACGTTTACCTTTCCTACAGCATTGGAATGAGGTGGCTACATCCTCTACCTCATGGCTCTCTTCCTTTGGTGCCTTTCACATCACCCTTGTGCTCCTGATTGGATTCCTCCCTCCTTGACTGATTCCTCTCAGTTCTTATCAGCTTCTCAACCTCCCCCCATGTCTACACCCCTAAAGGTTTATTTTTATGATATCTTCCCATATTTATTTTCTCTTTTATTGAACTTTATTCCAGGAAGCTTCAGTGGTAAATTTGATACTATGACTCCCCAGTAGAGACCCCCACCAGGACTCCATTTTCCAACCTCCTGCTAGACCACATGGATGCTAGGTAGGTCTTTTATAGTTAACAGCTTTGGACATATTCTGTCATTCTCATTTCTCCAACTTGTTCCCCCATTTGACCATTTGTATTGTTAGGCCCCCTCTTACCCATGTTCAAAAATATGGCTGCTTGGATGGGCATGGTGGCACACACCTGGAATTCCAACAGTTCTGGATGCTGAGTCAGGAGGTTTGTGTGTTCAAAGTCAGCCTCAGCAACTCATTGAGGCCCTAAGCAACTCAGCAAGAACCTTTCTCTAAAAATAAAGGACTGGGAATGTGGCTCAGTGGTTAAGTACCCTTGGATTCAGTTCCTGCTACCAAAAAAAAAAGACTACTCTTGCTATTTTTATTCTTCTGGCTCATTACCCTTTACTCCCAACCCATGTGATTTATTGGTAAATGCTGTGAAGATGTAACTTTATTTACTATAGACTTGTAATAACACTTTTGAACTCCTAATTTACTGATTCTGGTGACAGAGGTGGTGGGGTTACTGGAAGTACTTAAAGTTTCCAATGAAAGCTATTTAATCTTCCTGATTAAAGTGGTTCCTACTAGTTCATAACAATCTCTTGCACATGCAATTAGCCTTTCTAGATTTAATTCTTTCTATCTTTCATAAGAAATAGTCTTGGCATAATAGGGCTACCCTAAGAATGTCATCAAAATTCTCTTCTAATGGTTAAGGTCTCAACATTACCCTTTCATTATTCTCTTCACTTTTACTACTATAAGTCTAATTATTCCTAAGTCAAATGTCTGCCTCTGCCTAAGGAAGGCAAAATTGTGTAAATTTAAAAACAACAGCGCACTAATATATTCTTTAACATAAACCTTTAGAACAATGTGTCCACAATGACTTGGAGGCACTTCTTCCTTTCCATTATGACTACACTTCTCTTGGAATTCTTTGAAGTTTCTAGCTGGTTCCCATAGATCTATTCTCTTCCTCCAAATCCATCCTTCACACTTCAGTGCAAGCAATAGTCACACACATGTTGCCCCTACCCTGCTCAAGTAGGTGTGGAAACCTGAGCAATGCACACAAAGTAGACCCAGGCTCCTTTGCATCAAAACCAAACCTTCCACACCCCAGCCTAATACATCCACTTGTTCCATATTTCTGCAAAAGAGGGTTCTGTTCCTTAGCTTGCCCATGTTGGGGTTGCTGCCTGGAGCAACTGAACTCCCCTATCAATCTATGGACATTCTGTATATCTCTAAATGCCCTGCTCAGATATTACTTTCTCTGTAGACCATTTCCAGATTCCCAATCAGAAGTAAATTTCTCCTTCTTCTATTCTACCCATATTACTTACTCTTGATTTCTACTGTGCTCTTTTTTTACCTTACATATTTTGCTACAATTTGTTATGTATATGTTTTATTCTATACTTTTTGATATTTATGTTCCTTGAGGGCAAGAGTAGGGGCATGTTTATGTCACAATATCTGTGTGATATTTTGTATCATACAAAGTACCTAAAAAAATTACATCCTCAATGACTGTGAGTTGGGTTAAACAATATAAATATTGGGGATTAAAAAAAAAAACTCAAATAGCTGCATTTTTATTATCCCTAGTACATTGAATCTATGCCCTAGAGGCTACATTTTTGGCACATTTTGTATTCCTTAAAGTTATGCTCTTCACTTCCAGCAGGTTCTTAGATAAATAAGAAAATATTCATTTTTTTCTACATGGAATAAATAGAATGCTTTAACAATAAGCTCAATAATGTCATTTCAGATTTCCAAAGAAGTAACTTTGGAAACTTTGCCCAAAGTCTCTCATGCTTCCCCCCCCCCCACTGGGCTTAAAAATTGGGCTATTGCTGAGGAAACTAAAAGTGAATCATTTTTTCTCCAGATAGATATTAGGAATAGAATAAAATTCAGACCACCAGCCAAAACACACAAGCTAAAAGCAGTTAAAGAAATCCCAGACAGAGAGGATATTTCCTTTTGAAATTTAAGTAGCATAGTGGCCATTGTGATACATGAATCCTAAATTGGCATTTTGTTAGTAAACAAAATTTGCAGGATATAACATCCTTCATTTTCTAAACTGCCAGTCACCTCTGGGATTTAGGCTAAAGCCCCTCCATTTATCTCTCCATGGGCAGGTGCCACCCCTATCTTTTCTAGGGCATAATAATGATGATATGTATTATTCATTATGCCTTAAGAACATGAAGACCAGGAACATAGATTCCACTTAGCTCTCCCCATTTCAGGATTGTCCATAGTTAAGTCTATTTTCACCTGAGTTGCACTAGGACCAGTAAGGTGGGAGAAAATGGCTATTATAAAGTTGAAAATTATGATGCTCTTAGAGGAGACACATGAAGAACCACCTATTCCATCAACCTATTTTTCAAAGCCTCTCTTTAGATGCTCAGTGACTTTCTTAAAAGAGTGATTTGCTCTCATCGGAAAAAAAAATAAAGTTTCCAACCCTTCTGGTTGCAAAGATAGGCCCTTTTACTTTAAATCAATGTGTTGCTGTCTTATTTGCTGGGCTGCAAGAAAGATGGACACCTCATAGAACCAATGGTGCTGTCTCCTCACCTCATTTATCTTGTGGATCTGTTCACAGTGCAGCCCAGCCTTAACCATTTCACCTCCCTTAGCTGCCATTGCTACAGGGGCTTTGAATACAGCTGTTTAAGGAGATAGAAAAAGGTTATTTTCCTTAATCCTCTGTATATAAAATAAGAGAGATTGGTTTAGTTACAGTCCTGGGTTTATAGCACTCTACATTTATTTTTCTGTGCTGTGCTCTTTTCTGGTTATTGTTTTATTTACAGTTTTATTTTTTTCCTTTTGATCCCCTTCCTCATACTCATCCCTTTCCCATCTCTAAACACAACAAACCATCATTCTAACATGATGGTATATAGCTTTCTATTTTTGTGTTTTGTAAAATACAGATTGTTATTTGTGTGGGTGACATTTAAGTTTGCTCAGATGACATTATAATCAAGATCTCATTCAGTTTCTCATTTTCTCACTCAGTCTGGTTCTTTAAAGATCTCTTAATGTTGCTGTGTGTACCTCAGGGTGACTTTGTATTCTACTGGTCACATCTAATCTGCATGAAAGGATGCTTTAATGGACTCCAACTTCCTCTCAACACAAGATGGTGCTGTAATAAACATCTATAAGAGATTGTTGTGCCTAAGAATATATTTAGGATAAATTCCTTAGTTAACAGGATTGCTGGATCATGGAGCATGCATATATGTAATTTATCTGTATGCTAATTTACCTGATCCTGTGCATTTTTGAGTGGGTTAGTTGACATCTTACAGTTTTTGTTTTGTTTATGAATTATGTATTTTTAAACCTATTTTCTAGTTTGTTCTTTCTAGTATAGATAAATACTATTTATTTTTGTTAGTTGATCTTGTGTTCAGTTACTTTGCTGAGCACTTTTTATTTCTAATAGTTTCTTAACTATATGTATGTATGTGCATATATATACAATATGATGCATAAGTATGTACATAAGATATACACATGTTTTCATCTAAAAATGACAGTTTCACCAGTTTATGCCATTCCTTACATAAACTTATTTATTTTCTTTTCATATTAGTGAATCTCTAATACCTAATTATTATAATTGTTAAATTAGATTAATTATAATACCTAATTATCTAATTGTTAAATTTTGTTAAATAGTACTACTGATAGAGATATTCTTGTCTAATATTTCTATGTTAAAAATAGTATTTGTAGTAGATTTTTAAAAAATATAACCTCACTAAATTAGGGACATTTCATTTTATTCCAAATTTTCTGTTTTTAAAAAATTATAAATGGGTGTTGAATTTTATCATATGCATTTTCTGCAAACTATTGTGCTAAGTATGCATTTGTTCCTTTGATTGTTATTTTGGCATATTATAATGACAAAACTTTGATGTTGAACTATTCTTGCATTTTTTAAGCATTTTAAAAGTGAATCAATGTGTGACATATTTTTTGAAGATGTTTGCCCAGATTCTATTGTTCTTCATTTAAATAATTATATTTCAAGTTCTAGTTTTGAAATTAGTTGACTCTAAAATCATGGTCCACTGCCTCTTAAATCTAGTGTAGGAGTTGAAATGTCTGATGTCAGTGTGATTATTGATCTTTTCAGATAATCTACTCTTTCTCTTTGGAACTTAAATTTTCTCTTCGATATATATCTAGGTGTGGACTTTCTTTGTTTTTTGAACTCCACATGCATTTTCAGTCTGAGGTCTTCTGTCTTTCATCTTGAATCTGGGAATTTCTTGGAATTTTTAATTCTATCTACTCTTTTACTTTCCTCTGGGACACCTATTTTCTAGATTTGGTAATTCAATTTTTATCTTGAATGTCCCTTTTTATTTTATTTTTTTACCTTCTTTCCCCCTTTCCTCCTGTTAGCAGAGCATGTTTTTCAATCTATTCTTCCAGCTCTGGATAATTTTTTCCACCTATGGATCCCTCCTACTCTTTATTCTACTCATTGCATTGTGTAATTTTTTCTATTCCATTTTTCAATAGCCCAATATGGTTTCTTGTATTAAATAACTTGTTTTTCCAGTTCTAATTCATGGTATTTTTTATACACACATGTAAATTTGTGCATCTTCTCTTATGTTTTAGGTATATTTGCCATATTGCAATATACTTAGTATACTTTTTCTTGTGGTTTTTGTGTGTGTGTGAGCGCACGCGCATGTGTGTGTGTGTGTGTGTGTGTGTCAGGAGGAGCTGATGTGATGAACTCTGTAAGGAGAACCCTGAGAACCACAGATTGCTGTTGATATTTTTGTTTGCTAATTTTGGGCTAAGGCAATACCCATAGAAAAGACAGTACTTTAGTCTGTGTTCCATCAAATCTGGACTTCCAGTGGTAGGAAGGGTGAAGGGTAGAGGAATGGAAGATGATAGTGAATGCCTCTGGCCAGCTGGTCAGCCTATCCAAGTTTTTGTTATCTCTGCATCTCAATAGAGATTCTGATCTATCTTACACCTCCAGTGAAGCTTCCCACTCAGCAAGACAGAAAAATTTTTAAAAAGATATAATTTTATATGATGATATGAACTTCAGAAAAAAATATTTCTTAAAGGACTTCAGAAATGATGATCTAGGAAAGCTGTTCTGAGAGTTTGACTTTTGAACTGAGAACAGAATTAAAAAAAAAAAAAGCCAGCAATGTGGGGATCCTGAGGGAAAGTATTCCAGATTGAAGGAAGATGTTTTAAGTTCCCAATGTAGGAAGGAATGTCTCCTATTGAAGGGTAGTTGGTGTCCTGTCACTGAGTAGAAGAAATTTAGATCAGTGTTTGAGTTTTGCAGGAGCAAGTCTGCTGGTTTTAAACATTAGGGCATGAAGTTCTCATTCCAAGTGTAAACTGAAACCATTGAAGGGTTTTAGAAGATCCTTGTAGCCATGATTGTCTGACGCAGAGTGCTTACAGTGAAGACAGAAAAAAAATATGCTATAGTTTAGAATGCAATTGATGAACATAGTTTGTAGCATAAAACATTCATTTGCGTCATATTTTATGACTTTTTTTTCAACCAACTTCATTTTGTTCTGGAAAATTAAATCACTGTCTTCAGTATTTCAGAATGCTGACATTTAATCTAGATGTTCTTTTGTTATTATCTGCCTGTCAGTCTTTGTAAAATCTTTATATATCACATCAAAATGATGGTAAATTGTTTACATTAAATCCTCAATCTTTTTCCAACTTAATGTTTGCATTCAGGCATTCAACATAAATGCTTGAAGCAAGAAAAGGACTGAAGTTTTTCAAGTTTAGAAATTTCTTTCTCTTGTAATTGTACAGTTCTTCATAGTTCTCATAGTCACAAGTTTTTCATCACCAATTTTGATTAAATACCACCTTTTGTCAACAACCTCCCTCAAAAATTAGATAGAATGACTCTTTAAACAGCCTGAGACTTAGGACAGATTTTATATCATAAGAGAATTATGATGCCAAAGTGGATAATTAAATGAGCATCAGACATCATTGCTCCTAAAGTCAGTAACTGCAGTCTATAGCAGAGAATCCCCCAAGGGTACCCTCTCAAGATCTGTGGACTAGTCAATGAAGAGGGTCATTTTCTATAATGAATAAATTAAAAGGCCATTCTAGTGTCCTTTCAAAACAGAGTCATGCTTCATGGTGGTGTGCTGTTTCTAGTATTAACAGTTAGCAACCCTATGATGTAGTCATTTTGCTAAAATAAAGTTCTTCACTGAGCACCATGGTACATAAAGTTTTTGCAAAAATTGGACCATACTGTACATGTTCTTTTTTTACTTTAAAAAACACAGCAATGTATTGTGAGCTTTAAAAAATTTCAGTGACTATGCTCTCAAAGCATGACTTTTAATAATAATTACAACAATAATAGCTCTTGGATGTTTTTCTAAGTGCTTTACATTTATTCATTTAATTTTCACAATTTATTATATAGATATTATTACTATAGTTCAAAGCTACATAGTTAAAGTAGTCAAATTTATAACTTCTAATAATTAGAGTTAACATTTACAAAATACTTATAATTAGCTGATCACTGTGATGATAACTAAACATAAATTATTTTATTTATCTTTTTCCTGATAATTCTATGAATTTTTACCATTTGTTAAGTGGGAAAATCTTTTATAGAAGTAAAAAAAGTTGATCAATCTAATAAATATTGGGGCCATGATTCAATCCTGGGGAAAAACATGAGTCTTTAAAAGATATAAAGATATAAAGATATTACAGTAAATGTTACTGGAGTACCCCATCATTTCAGTGCCCAAGTTCCAGGAGATCTGCTCCTAACCAAAAGCAAAAGAGTAATTTGCCATCTGGTACTTAGAGTTTCCTAGAATGGGAAAAAAAAAGAAAAAGCAGTGTTGTCAATTTTAAAAATATGCAGATTGATTCAATGGTTGTTCTGAATTTTCCTGTCTGCCGACAGAGTCATTCTTTCTGTTCCCTGCTCTTTGCCTGAAAATTCTGTCTGTTTTTTCCTTGAGGTTAGTCAATGAAAAGATCCAAAGGAGATGTGGGAGGATAAAAGGAATGTCAAAGCATTTCTTCACCCTCCCTCTTTTGATTCTTTGGTGACTAGTCTTTGGCAATAGCTGTGTTCTTCCACACACATAGCTCCTGCTATGGGGGTTCCACCCATCACAAGTCACATGTCCCAGGAAACTCTAAGAGGAAATGTCTTTCCTTTCCCTTGTCCACTCAACCTTCAGTGTGGCAGTACTTCCCTTTATGACAGTCTGTTTATTGGAAACCTCAAGGACTGAGCTTTGTTTCCTAACAGTGCCTTAACTGATATAAAAGAAAACACACACACACACACACACACACACACACACACACACACACTGAGCTGATATGGTGGAGTGTTAGGCCTACATTTTCTTCTACTAGGTGCAGGGTCTCTGGTCTAATGCTGAGGTCCTTGATCCACTTTGAGTTGATTTTGTGCAGGGTGAAATATAGGGGTTAAATTTCATTCTGTTACATAAGGATTTTCAATTTTCCCCAGCATCATATGCTGAAGAAGCTATCTTTTCTTCAGTGTATGTTTTTGACATCTTTGTCTAGTATGAGGTAACTGTACTAATGTGGGTTTGTCCCTGTGTCTTCTGTTCTGTTCCAGTGGTCTCCATGTCTGTTTTGGTGCCAACACCATGCTGTTTTTCTTACTAGAGCTCTATAGTCTGATGGCTTAGGAACCAAATTTCTGAAGAAGACTCCTAAAGTGCAAGAAGTAAAATCAAGAATCAATAAATGGGATGGTATCAAACAAAAAAGTTTATTCACAGCAAAGGAAACAATCAAGAATGTGAAGAGAGAGTGTATAGAATGGGACAAATCTTGGCCACCTACATCTCAAATAGAGCATTACTCTCCAGGATACATAAAGAACTCAAAAAACTTAACAAAAACAAAACAAAACAAAGAATCCAATCAATAATGGGAAAAAGAATAGAATAGGCACTTTACAAAAGAATACAAATGGTCAACAAATACATGAAAAATTATTCAACATATCTAGCAATTAGAGAAATGCAAATTAAAACCACACTGAGATTTCATCTCATTCCAGTCAGAATGAAAACAATCAAGAATACAAGTTGTGATACATTTTGGTGAGGTTGTGGGGAAAAAGGTACACTTATACCTAGCTGATAGGACTGTAAATTGGTGCAACCACTCTGGAAAGTAGTTTGGTGATTCCTCAAAACACTGGGAATGGAACCACCATTTGACCTGGTTATACCATTCCTTGGTATATATGCAAAGAATTTAAAATCAGAGGACTACAGTGACACAGTCACATCAATGTTTATAGCAGCTCAGTTTACAGCTAAGCAACCAACCTAAGTGGCCTCCCAACCAGATGATTGGATAAAGAAATTGTAGTATATATACACAATGGAATGACTTTATGACATTTGCTGGTAAATGGATGGATCTGGAGACTATCATGCAAAGTGAAATAAGCTAATCCCAAAAAACAAAGGTTGAACATTCTCTCTGGTATATGGATGCTAATACACAACAAGGAAGTGGGAGAATAGAAGTTCAGTGGATTAGACAAAGGAGAATGAAGGGAAGGGAGAGGGTTAGTAATAGGTAAGATAGTGGAATGAATCTGGCATAACTTTCCTGTATTTGTATATGAATAGACCACAGTGAATCTCCACATCATGTACAACCACAAGACTGGAATCCTAAGTAGAATAAGATGTACTCCAAATTTGAATAAATATGTCAAAATATGCTCTACTGTCATGTATAACTAAACAGAACAAATAAAAAAGTAACAGCATTCTGAAAAAAAGCCAAACTAATATGATTAATAAATTACTTCTTCCAGTAAGAGAGATGTTGAAGGCAGAATATTTTGACAATGGAACTTGAAAATTATGTGGCAGCCAAACTAAGAAGTATCTGATTGTGTAGATAGACCAGGAGGGAAATATTTAGCCAGTTATTCCAAGGATTTACTTGTCAGCAATGATAGCCATGTTGCACAGAAGTTCTCATAAAACAAAACAACTTTACTGGGAACTGTCAATCAGGGTCTTTTACTAAAACCTGAAACCAAGGCAATAGAAATGTTGAGTAATGAAGATATTGTAAGGTATTCCATAGAGACCCTTTGGCCCTTTAAACCAGAAGAAGCAATGGATTCAACAATGCAGCTAGGAGAGAAGAATTATAGAATTACAAACTTTTACCCGCCCCAGGTTACCAGTTATGGAAACCTCCCATCACATGCTTATACAGTACTAGTTCATGGCTGTGGTGGGTGAAAATAATTCTTCCATTTTTATTTAAACCCTCAGGACAAATCAATCTAAGTTTGTTGGGGCTTCCTCTCTAAGCAACAAATTTGAGAATTAGTATGATTCTGTTTTGGAATGATACTTTTGGTGATTGACTATACTGTACAAGCATTTACCTTTCTACTTGAGTTTTGTTTTTATTTTGTCTCATAAATTCATGCAACAAAAGAAAATTGCTTGAGTCCTGTTGTACTGTGAACACTCTAAGCTTTTAATTCCTATGTAATTTTACAAAATTGATAGAAATGTACCATTTCCTCTAGATCACCCTAGCTATCTGTATAGTATATGCCTACTTTCCTTCAAGACATTTCTCAATGACTAACTGAGGCATGAAGTCCTTTTTGACATTCCTCTTTCTTATTTCCCAGGAATATTTCACCACTTCTTCTATTGTTGATACTGCTCACTGCTGATAGTGTTCATAGCTCCTTCACCATTTTTACTCTTTTATGTCTACCTATCAGAGGAGTAGCTCCCTGAAGGCAGCTGTGTTCTTCCTTTTCATCCTTAATATTTAACTGAGTACCTGGTGAGAATTTGCATAAAATTATCATTTTTGAATGAATAAATAAATATCACTTAGTCCAACATATGATGTTAAGAGCAAGATTATAGGTCCAGCTTTTTCTAGATTTTACACAGTTATGGCCTTTTAAAAAATGGTGTAGAAAAACCTAAGAATAATTGAAGTAGATATTCCTAATTGCCTACTCAATATCATTCCCCCCCTTATTAACAGAATTCCTATTTTCAGAGGAAAACAATGCATTGCATTTAAAATACTTTCCTTAGATTTCCTTGAAGCTAAAGAAAGTTATGTTTTCCAGCCCTAGCCAATGTGATGTAAGTGGAGGTGTTCATGGAAAAACTGGGGTTTTCTGGTAGTTTAGTTTATAGGTATGGCTATCTGTTACACACACTATAAACTGGTCTAAAATTTACTACTTCATCTGCCACCTTCCTTCATTAAATATGAATATGATGTCTAGAAATGTAACATCATTTTTGTCTTCTGTGTAGAAGTAGGCTTGTTCTTTGTGCATCGGCCCTAAAATGGCTTTAAACTTTGTTCCTTGTTGTATGAGATTTAAAAAAAAAGATCTTTACTTTTCTGAGCCATTGTTTGTCAGATTTTTGTAATATGCAGCTGAATAAAATCCTGAACAATTCAACAATGTGTGTCTTTTGGTAGCTCTCATTAACTTTTCACTTGTCATCACTTCTGTGGATGGGAAAATGGCTATGGGCCAAGATGCAGGAGGTTAACACACATTCTCAGTTCTTCTAAACTAATTTCAAGTGTTGTTTCAGTTTCTTTCCCTTCTTTAAAAAATTATATCTTAATGATCTGATTCCCTTTTCAGATAAACTTCATGCATGGGACTCTGTAGTATGTGATGACATCTTTAATAGTGGGAAACAAGTGTGAACTTAGGAGACAAATGATTCTAGTATTTAGCTGCCTTCAGAGGAGGAGTGCTCAGAATAACTACAAGAAAACTAAAGCATAGACTGTTACAGACATTCCCTAATGTTGCATGGGTCACATGTAAATATCACCCCACATTTGGGAAATTTATTTGGTTACCAAAATGGCAGCTATATTAGGGAAATAAGCTATTTTTGCCTTAATTTTGGTGGTTATGATGTTTAGCTGCAATTTTCCACAACAATGCTATTGAGATTAACCAGTGGCTATGACACTATTATGTTAATACATCCTCTAAATGAGCCAAGAAAAAACATTATCCTGCTCCCTAGTGTGGAAGTTCATGATCTTTGTCAAGCATTTGGCCCAAGAGCCTATTAAAGAAGACATTTTTAGATAAGAATCAATTTCCCCAATAGCCTGCTTCTATATAGAGGGAAGTAGGGCTTCCCTTGGTGAGAAAACTCCATAATCAATCTTTTTGCCTGGTTTCCATGTTTATAGATCTAACCTTATAGAATGCTGGCATTGAAGTTTTTGTTTCACAGAGTTAACTTAAAATAATTTGCTACCTAGTCCCTAGAATAAGTGTTTATCAATACAATTAGTGAGTGCTGTTTACATGGGATGACTTACAAAGTTTCAAAGCCTGCCCCTTCCTGGTTTCCTCTATGATTGGGTCCTGCCACATAGTGTCTCTGTTATGGTTAATTTGAATTGTCAACTTGATTGGATTAAGAGATGCAGATGATTAAGAAGCTTCTGGCTGTGTGAATGATGGCATGTCTAGGAATAATTGGAATGTAAGATAGGAACTAAAGTGAAGCTCCTCCCTAAGTGTGGGCAGCACTGCTCAACAGGATGGAATAAAAGCTGGAAGAACAAGGAAGCAGATGCAGATGCAAGCTTGACTCTTTTTGAAGGGGTTCTTGATTGATGCTGTGATCATCTGAGGACATTGGACTATTGCTTTTTCACTCATCGAAGGCAGACTCTGCCAGTGATTCTCCAGGTAGTTTCCAGAAGCCTTGGTCTTGGACTAGGGTAGCACTGTTGATCTTTCTTGTTCTGGGACTTCTGCATCTTGAAATGCACAGCTACTGGTTCTTCTAGCTCTCCAACTGCAGACGGTCATTGTGTACTATCCAGCTTCTGGTCATGTAAGCCAATCTAATAAATTCCCTTTTTATAATCATACTTCCTGTTGATTCTGTTCCTCTAGAGAACCATGACTAATACAGTCTCCCTCTGCTTCTTCCATCTTTTACTTCCTAACTTTCTGAATTTGTATTATACAAAACCAACAACTCACTGGGTCTGAAGTTTATTTTGAGTTAGAAAACTAGTCAAAGGAAGTGCTTTAAATTCATTAATTCAGCAATTCTTAATCCAAGCTCATTTGTATAAAACTAAATAACCAGGCTGCATATATAGTTCTCATCAGCCTTGACTGAGATGTCCTCTCCTAGGGTCCCCAACTTCTAACAAAGATGAACAAGAAACAGTATTGTAAAATCCATTTTGGTGATTGTAGTTAAGCTGGCATAACATTTTCCAATGTGTGATTGTACAGTTACTGTGGTTTGCCTGTGACAGCATTAATCCCTTTTTCCTTTTCTGTAGCAGAAATTAGGATTTTTTATGGTATTCAACACCAATTTACAGAGTGCACAAATGTCCTTTCCATGGACTTATTGGTCTAAGAAGAAAATATCCCAATTCAGGCTGAGACAAGGAGACATGTTTTGTACACTTTTGGAGGGTTCTTTCTCCTTTTTTCTCAGTTAGGCTTATTTAGTTATCTTGAGTTGTTTTTCTGTTACTTGTTGCTAAAGGGATTCTGAATGATAAACTCATTGCCATTTTCCAGATAATTTTTCTTTCTGAATACAGTACCAGGAAACATATTGTTTTCCTTACTGAATTATTTTTCTCTACTCTTTCTGAAAATAAGAGCTATTCCAAGTTACCTGACTTTTGGCATCTTGCAAATCTAGAGCCAGTTATGTTGACATTTGGTGTAAGCATATTTTCTCCTTTAATTCTTAACCTCAGTATTCTTCAGGTTTTCCTTAAGTTTGATATACATATTTGAATTTTGTTCCAAACTACATTTGTTTAATAGTAAGAATACATAATCTTATATAGATTTAATGTGTAAGAGAATTGTAATTGAAACATTTTATTTCTTCTCTAAGTGAATAGTTTTCAAATTATTTTGTGAACTGCAGATTTGGTTCTATAAAGAAAATCCCTTATCAATTTTACTTTTTCAAAGAACAAGTATATGAAAAAGTGTTAGACATCTCTAGTAATTAGAGAAATGCAAATCAAAACCACCCTAACATTTTATCCCACTCCAATTAGAATGACTTTTATCAAGAATAATTGCAATAATAGGTGTTGGTGTGGATGTGGGAAAAAAGGCACACTCATACATTGCTGGTGCAGTTGCAAATTGGTGCAGCCACTCTGAAAGCAGTATGGAGATTCCTCAGAAAACTTGGAATGAACCTACAATTTCACCCAATTATCCCACTCCTCAGTTTTTATCCAAAGGACTTAAAATCAGCATACTACGGTGACATAGCCAAATCAATGTTTTCAGCAGCTCAGTTCACAATAGCTAGATTGTAGAACCAACCTAGATGTCCTTCAATAGAAGAATGGATAAAAAAAAAACTGTTTTATATATACACAATGAAATATTATTCAGCCATAAGAAATAATGAAATCATTGCATTTGCTGATAAATGGATGGAGTTGGAGAATGTCATGCTAAGTGAAATAAGTTAATCCCAAAATAATAAAGGCTGAATGTTTTCTCTGATAAATGGATGATGTACATAATAGGGGCTGGGGTTGAGGGGTAAGAGAAGAATGGAGGAACTTTGGACTTTGTAGAGGGAAATGAAGGGAGGGGAGGGAGCAGGGGGGAAGAAAGATAGTACAATGAGACACTCATTACCCTATGTACATATATGATGATATGAATGGTGTGAATCTACATCATGTACAACCATAGAAATGAAAAGTTTATACCCCTTTTGTGTACAATGAATCAAAATGGAGTCCGTTAAAAAATAAATAAATAAAAGTTAAAAAAAAAAATCCCATATTGAATTCCCAAAAATACAATGAAGTGGAAGTATTCTGGTGGAAGCTTGGCAGCAACACCTAAAGTCTTATTCAATTAGCCTCATGCCATACCTCCCAACTGACACATAACTTCCTTAAGCCCTTCTGGAAAGTTCTTAAATCTTTCTTTTCTTCCCTCTTTGGTGATGAACAATTTCCCAAAGATTCTAGACCATAATCAGATTCTGTGACTAAGCTCCCGGTATTTATCATAAAATCATTACAGATGATCCTCATGCAAGTATACCTTTATGTGGCCATTCTATTCATGTCACCAAAGAGGTAACTTGACCACTAAACTACATCACTACTCCTTTTGGAGACAGGGCCTCAAAAGTGACTGAGGCTGGTCTTGAAATTGCGATTCTCCTGCCTCACCTTGGGATTACAGGCATGTGACACCATACCCAGCCAATCATTTCTCTGTTGATGAGGATTGAACGTCTTTCCAGTCTTCTGCTTTCATAGTCTCATGATAACTCTGTGAATTTCTCTTTCTGAAAATTTCCAGTGTATTTTCAGTTCAAAGCAGTAAAATGTCTGGGAGTCAAAGGGTAAATGCTTAGACCATTTTCACTGATAATACCAAATTTCCCTCCATGTGTTATATAACCTTTTGTTTTTCCAACAGTAATATGTGGGAGTGCCAGTTTTTCCACAGCCTCTCCGAGAAAATATGTCCTTTCATTTTGGACATTTGCCAACATAATATATGAGAAATTGTATCTCAGTGTAGCTTTAATCCACATTTTTCACTGAAGAGCAAAGTTGAACATATTTTCACACAGTTGCTCTCTAGTTGTATTTCTTTCACTGGGAACTATTTGTTCATATTTGTAGCTCAGTTTTCTGTAGAGTTCTTGATGATTTTCTTCATGTCTAGTAGTGTGTGTATTAGCAATATTAACATGATACATGAGGTAAGTTACAAATATTTTTTGCAAGAATATCATAATTTTTATTTTGCTCATTTTTTCTTGGTCATGTATTTTTAAATTTTATGTAATCAAATGTATTTTTCTTACCTCTGGATTTTGTGTGAAATTCTAAAACACTTGCTCATAAGGCATGTAAAGAATTTTCCCCATATTTCCTTCTGTTACTTGCATGGTTTCATTTCTATGTACCTGATTCATTTAAAATTTACTGAACTATATATTTTCCACCAGTTTTTCTTTTTAATACATTTTCCTCCACTAATTTGAATTGCATCTTTAAGGTATACTATTTGGAAAATACATGCCATCTATATATGGTTGGGTCAAATTATGAACTTGCTCTTCTGTTTCATTGGGTGTTTCTAAAAATCCAGACTTAACAGTATGTTTTAGTATATTGCAGGAATAATTCTCCTCTTTGCTGTATTTCTATTTCTGTAATGTTTGCCTTATGAAAGATATTACTGTAGTATTGAATGTATATATACTAGAAATTATTTCAATTTTAGTCTTTGACATCATAAAATGGCCTTTTTTTCTTTTATTGCATTCATTTTGTACTGAATTCTATCTTAACAGATATCAAGATAGCAACCCTTCCATCTTTTTATTTGCATTTGTCTAGGATATTTTGGTCAGTTCTTATAACAAAAATAAAAACACTCTTTAGTCACTTTCTTTAAGATGAGATTATTTATTTCTCAGAAAATCTAAAAATTTCCTTTACAAGATATGTATATATTTTGTAAATTAAAGGAAATTTCTAGATTGTGTGTATGTATCTATATCTATATTCTGTGTAGTAATATTTTTATATTTTGCTAATGCTCAGACAAATATTTTGTTTAAATAGTTTGTCATTAAATGGCCTTTTTTTTCTTATTTTCTCTTTTTAAATAAACATTTTGGTATTTAGGAAGGTTTTATTTTTCCCTAATGTTTATTCATATATCAATACTATAAGACCATTGTTCTCTCTTGCTCTATCACATTTCATTTTCAGTTATTAGATGTTGGTTCCTTGTGATGAGAAGTATTGAGATTTGCTATTAATTTTATCCCCCCTCAATTTTCTAGTGTCTTTTTCCATAGGGGTTCCAGGAAACATGAATAATAATCACAATCATATTCCTGTGGCCTTTATCCTGTCAGTTTGGATATAAAATAAATTCTCAACTTCAATTTCTTTTCTGCTCATTTAATAGAGTGATAATAATTATTGTGTGATATATGACACCTGAAAATTCACACTACATTGGAAGAACTATTTTATACCATTTGATCAGATAGATGGTTAATGGAGTTCAGGTATAACACTTTTCATGACCTGTTTATTCACTAACTCATAAGCTTTAACCATATTCATAATCTCACAAAGACAATTTGAAGGGCTATCATACTATTTGCTTACAGATTTATTTTATTCTCATTCCCCAAAAACTACAGTAACATATATACCTTTTCCGCTCACTGGTATGTTTACATAGTTTAAAGAACTCTCTCTACAAAAAATGAATGGCAATGAACATTCTATAGATCCCACGTTAATGGTTGAATGGATACTTTCTTAATACAGAAAAAGATTTAGGATTTTCTAAAAGCAATTGCACTGTAAATTCTTTGACCAAAAATAAATAAATAAATAAATTAAAATTAAAATTAAAAATTCTAGTAATGTGATGTTGATTTTCTAACCATGTCTAAGCAAAAGTAAAGAATATGATTACTGTGCTTTTTCTAAACTCCATTCAGAAAATATTCTGTTTCTTTTGCACTTTGAAATTAGCAAATCAAGAAGTATTGCTAAGTAACAAACCAAGAACACAAACTTGGGCTACAATACACATTTTCCAAATAATTGATCAAAATATTTCATAGTGATTTAGTTGTTTTTAAAATATGTATTTTTTTATTGACCATAAGTCAAAATGTAAGTTAGTCAGAAACATGAGTCATAATTCAACATTTTGTACCTATTTTCAATGATGTCTACACTAATCTCTAAGTATAATAGATTAGAAACACATACTGAGGCAAGACCTCCATACTTCAGCTCAGGAAGTATTGAAGAACCCATGTGTCAGGGAACAGGGAAGTATAATTGCAGCATATAAGTGCTAAAAGAACAGCAGTTTTTCTATCTAAACCAGGGATGGTATAAAATCCCCTTCACTGTTAATGTTGAGACAGACTGTTGGAGGAGGCAGCACTAAGAGCCAAGGAAACAGAATGAAAGAGTGACCTCAAGGTAGAGTGAACAAGAATCTTCAGTCTCTCACAAACACTCAATTAAAAGAAGTTCTCAGAAATAATGACAATAGGAAGAACCAACATTTGTTTAGTGTCGGTTATTGGCAGACATAATACTCCTCCTTCAGTAACTCATTGAATTCTCACAAGACTCCTTGAAGTACTTTTATTTTTGTCCTCATTTTACTGATAAGGAAACTAAGGATCAGAATTTCAACTCCTTGCTCAGGGTCACAGTCAGTGTGTAAGCAGCTGAGCTGGGATTCATATCAAGGTTTTTCTGTATTGCACAAAAATATAAAAAGTGGTATGGAACCAATTCCAGTTTTCTAAAGTCCACAGAGAAAGCAACATTTTGACTGAACCATGCCAGGGTGCCAAATGATCATTTTCATTTGCAAATTTGGTTTTTGTTTTAATCAGAGATCTTTGGATAAAGACAGATGGTTTAAGGAACTTCCAGTGAACCCCAGTCTCCAGAGCACATGCACCAAGTCAACATTTTAGCTATACTCTCTTTAATACTCAAACTCCCCTGAGTGTTGCTTTTATCATCATGGCAGTTCTCAGAGATTAGGAAATAGAGGGCCCAAAGATAACATTTGAACATAGACTAAAAAGCTGGAGCAGAGACTGGAACATGAATCCCCCTCACTCCAAAGGTAGTGTGTTTTCCAGTATGTTCCATCATCTGATTTACTTGCTAAATTTGTTCTTTTCAAATATCATCTAGAAATGGCCATATCCAGGAGGACAGAAATTGGAGCAGCCCTTTGATAAGCTACAGTTGCCTTCTTTTATTATCAACAACACAATCTCATCAAAGGCTGTTCAAAATCTTCAGTGTTAATGGGCAGTAGAAAATGAGGTAACGGGATTAAAATGTGAGAATAGTTCAAGTCAGATTTTCTCCCCACTACTTTCTATAATCCACCATTTCCACTTAGAAAAAAATCCTTTTAATTTACTCTTATCACTGGCATCCTATTTAATGCCTATCTCCATTTTTGTTACTGTTACACACATATGTCTTGAACACTTAAATAAAAAAAAGATCTCTGTATTCATCCCTGATCATGAGTTAGCTTGCTTTATGAATATTCAATAAATTCATGGGAAATATATGTTATGCTCTTGTCTGACAGATTAATATTAAGTATCTTTAGCTAAGTTGTATTAATTTCTTAAGTGCTTATCTGAAAAGTCAGACTACAGTCTCTGGTTTTTGCATAGACATCAAGATTTGCTTGGCTCCACTGAGTTTCAGAAATTCTAACTACTTCACCTTGTTTTTACAAAATTTCATGCAATGATGTTCTTATAAAGACCGAGAGATGTGAATGCTCAAATAAATGATACCAAAACCATACCTGTTGAAAATGTTCTGGATGATATAAATATTTCATTTATCTACTTCTTATAGTTTTTCTATAATTTAAAACAGCCGAAACCATTTTCATGGTAAATATCAGTTTTTCAGTTCTCCCTTCCTCCAAGTGTTAAATCCCAGAAAATGTCATACTTTGCATTCCTCATTTAAGAGAAGACTCAGGTCATCTACACTATTATTTTTAACACATTACAGAGAGATTTATACACCTGGGACCACTAGCACAGTTCTGCAGAGATGTAAATACATGTCAACATAGTCATGGGTAACACCATGTTGCTTCCAATGAAGTTTCCCAGGACCCTTCTCTTTTGCCTCTTATAAATTTGGTAGGAATGCATCATGATTCAAAGTTACAAAATCAGATGTTACTATACTTTCTCTTTGCCATTTGAAATACCAAACCAAGAAAATTTACCTTGGAGAATTGCTTCCTCAGGAATCAATTGTACTGAACTCTTTTCATTAACTTATTCTCTGTTGTAACATTATCCAGGAACTTGGGAGTTCACAGGATTCTGCTGGTCAATACTTCAAGCAAAGCAAGAATGCATTCTTTGAGAGATCAGCAAGTCTGATCATTTCACTTCCTCCTCACCATCGATGATGACATAATCTAAAGGTTTGACAGCTGAGCTTCATAATAAAGAAAGTGGAGAGGATTATGCCTGGTGCTGACAACAGTAGCTCTAATGTAGAATTCAGCACTCATTTATTCTACCAATATTTACTAAGCACTTGCTAAGTTTCTGATAATGTGTCAGGGAACAATGAATTGTCTCAAATTCAACTGGATGTTGAATGATTCACTCTAAAATATGTCAACAAGACCTCCTTTAAACCACGTTATGATACACTGTATCAACTTCTCCTTCTTCTTCACATTGTCAGAGTCCAAAGGCTGCTATTTCAAATGTAAATCAATATTCAAAGAAAACCCTCCTTAGAAACATAATCCTTATCATTGACCTCAAAATGATTTTTTTTTTGAGTTTCATTGTATTTTAAATTCTTTTTTTCCTTTCTTGTATGCTTTTATCTTGTTATATGGACAGATATCAGTGTATTAGACAACCCAATTTATTTCCCTGTTAGGATCAGTTTCAGTGGTGAAATTTGACAAAATATTTCAAAATGTTCTTTTTCAGTTCAAAATCAGCATTCTATGCTCCAAGGATTTTTTCAATGTCTATTTAATTGCCAGCACCTGGCCAAAATTTCCTTATGATTGTCTACGTAATTTTAGATTTTAATACCATGCTCACCTAAATTCATATCTTGACAGGTAAATTATAAATGTAAAGTCAAATGGAAATTTTTAATCAAATACCATGTAAAAAGAGGATGCATGTTCCCCAACTGCAATTAAATTTTAGATCCCTGCTGTATGTTTCCCATGTTCCCAACTTATAGATATGCAAAACATCTTTTAACCTAGTTGTACAAGAGATGTGCATGCCCCATCAGAATTTTGAGCTGTCAAACTGTCATTCAGTACCTCACCAGTGTGAAGTTATTTTAATAGCATACTAAGTGGAAATGCCAATGGGATCCATAGTCAACAGGAGAAGAGCATAGAACTTACATTTAATTACTCTTCTAACAGATCTGAATTGTGGACTGTTAATTTTTTTAGCCTATTATACACCAAGAAATCTCCCATAATCTTTTCAAATTTAATAGTGTCAAGGATGAAATCATTGAACAAAAGTTATTATAGCTATGATTTCACCTACATATTTTTGAACCATAAAATCTCTGTAAATCTCAGTCTAATTCACACTAATAGTAAGGAAGCAAACCAGATACTCCCACCCAGAAGACCCTTACAGTATTTTAAGCAGAAACTTCCACTATATTTGTAATGTATAAGTTCCTCTTCTTGTGAAAAAGCTTTTTACACAGGATGTCAGCAAAAACTTCTGCAGAGGGCATTGTGGCTTGTAGTTTCCTCTCTTTTGTAAGTCCCAGGTTTGAAAAAAAATTGTGAAACTTCTTTCTAGTCTAAAATAAAATGGAACAAAAAATACTCACCATGTACACCTTCAAACTCCTCTTCCCACTGGATATAAAGGTCAGAGAATTTTCAGACTGAAGTTCCAGAGCATTTATATGCAATAACCCCTGTGAACCCTGCAGCCAAAAAAACAGGGTTTCCTGAAAATTCCTCATGTGTTCAACCTCTTCTGTTCTACATAATTACGACTCTAAACCATATACTCAAAAGCATCATCATCTTTTAAATTCCTTATAAAACCTATTAAAGGAATTTGTATTTGCTAGGTATTCCATGAATACATATTCAAGAAGGAATAATAAAGGAATAAGTGGACTCAGTTTTGCTTCTTAAGTAAATATCTATAAATGGAGAACAAATCTGCTCAATGTCAGAGAATGCATTCAATGTTTTTTATGCATGTAATTCAGTGGATGATGAAGTTAAGTTAGCTTGTAAAGTACTTTTTATAGCACTAAGTGCTTCTGGGATTCTTTAAAAATCTATATCGTTCTACTACACACAATTTAATTAAAATAAATTTGGGAACAAGTAGAGGGCATTCAGATGAGGTGGAAATCAAGACAGACAGTTGTTTTTTTTCTTATTCCCACAAAGAAATGGAGGGAAAGACAAAATACAAAGAAAAGGACAATCTATTAAGAGCTCTGGACACTTCCATTCAGACTTACACTAAGCTGAACATATAATTAGGTTTATAACTCTAAATGATTTATAATTTATCATCAGGAATGCCTGCATCAACTTTTGTAACACTACATTTATGCACAATGAGTTCCTTTTGCTGAAGTATTGATCTCTTCATTATATTCTAATAAATAAGGACAAACAGATAAACTGAAATCCTAAAACTAAAAGGCAAGTTGTAAGTCTTAAAAGGACTGAAAAGAAAGTAGGCTGAACAGGAACATATGATTTAGTTGTAAGGTTTGTGGAAAGTAAAAAAGTCACATTCAGTGAAACTCTACTATGAACTAAGAACTTTGATCACATTTTAATTCTCACAACCACATGAAGGAGACAGACCCATGTTTTTGCTCCCAGTATAGAAACTGGGCCTCAATGGGTGTACACAATTTATGTATCAAAATTAGTAAGAAGAAAAACTGAGACATGAATCCTTGCTGATTCCAAAGTCCTGCTTTATTCTGTATTGTGCTATTGAAATGAAATATTGTAAAGCTTGTTGTGTGTTTATCTGGCATCAGAGGACTAACTGAAAAATGAAATTCCAGTAAATGCAATTATTTTTTCTGAGCACATTTATCTTTTTGCATTCTTTCACCTTACTTTCCAAAAGCACTTATTTAACTGATTTTATGTACTCAATTCATATTGTTGGGCAAGATAGCAAGTAAACTTGGCAACATGTATCCATTTCTAGATCACAGAAAGAACCACGTGAAAAGGATGTATAAATGGCCAAAAGTTTCTTTAATCACACACCATCCCTCACCAAATGGGGCAATGTTATATGTTGCAAATGGTATTTTGCATGGCATTTTACCCTGAAATAACTTATGTAGTTTTTCTCAATTCATCAGGAAAATGGTATTAAAGCATGGCAGACATTTGCTAGCAGAGTAACCCAAACTCATTGGTTCACAACTACAGAATAGCCAATGGAAGCTTAGAAGAATTGATTACCTGACATGGAGTAGAGGGAGTGAACAATTTTTTGAGGATGGAACTTCCAAGCTTGGCCACCCCAGGGGATTGATGTGCCCCAAATAAATACATGATTCTGTAAAAACAAATGTAGTAATATGGATACAAGTTCTGTTGTATAAGCAAAACTCCTTTGTTCAATATTCTTATCTTTGCACACATTCAACTGTCAATCAGATAAAGAAACTTACATTTTCACTTGTTTACCCTTTAGCTCTGTGGTTAACTGAAAGCATTTTCATATGTGCAACATTAAAAAATCTAAAATAAAATTCAATTGATTAAAAAGAAGTTCTTTCGGTATAGGCCAAGGAGTGGAATACCTGGGTCAAATGGTGATTCCATTCCAAGTTTTCTAAGGAATCTCCACACTGATTTCCAGAGTGGCTGCACTAATTTGCAGCCCCACCAGCAATGTATGAGTGTACCTTTTCCCCCACATCCTCGCCAACACCTGTTGTTGCTTGTATTCTTGATAATCACCATTCTAATTGGGGTGAGATGGAATCTTAGGGTGGTTTTGATTTGCATTTCTCTTATTACTAGAGATGTTGAACATTTATTCATATATATGTTGATTGCTTGTAGATCTTCTTCTGTGAAGTGTCTGTTCATTTCCTTAGCCCATTTGTTGATTGGATTATTTGTATTCTTGGTGTAGAGTTTTTTGAGTTCTTTATAGATTCTAGAAATCAGTGCTCTATCTGAAGTATGAGTTGCAAAGATTTTCTCCCACTCTGTAGGCTCTCTCTTCACATTGCTGATAGTTTCCTTTGCTGAGAGAAAGCTCTATAGTTTGAATCTATCCCAGTTGTTGATTCTTATTTTTATTTGTTGTCTTATGGGGCTATGGGAGTTCTGTTAAGGAAGTCTGATCCTAGGCCAACATGTTGAAGATTAGGACCTAATTTTCTCCTATAAGATGAGGGGTGTCTGGTCTGATTCTGAGGTCCTTGATCCATTTTGCATTGAGTTTTGTGCAGGGTGAGAGATAGGGGTTTAATTTCATTCTGTTGCATATGGATTTCCAGTTTTCCCAGCAGCATTTGTTGAAGAGGCTATCTTTTCTCCATTGCATATTTTTGGCCCCTTTGTCTAGTATGAGAAAATTGTATTTATTTGGGTTTATGTCCGTGGCCTCTATTCTGTAACATTGATCAACCTGTCTATTTTGGTAACAATACCATTCCGTTTTTGTTACTATTGCTTTGTAATATAGTTGAAGGTCTGGTATTGTGATACCTCCTCCTTCACTCTTCATGCTAAGGATTGCTTTAGCTATTCTGGTTTTCTTATTCTTCCAGATGAATTTCATGATTGCTTGTTCTATTTCTGTAAGGTACATCATTAGGATTTTAATTGGAATTGCATTGAATCTGTATAGCACTTTTGGTAGTATGGCCACTTTGACAATATTAATTCGGCCTATCTAAGAACATGGGAGATCTTTCCATCTTCTAAGGTCTACCTTAATTTCTTTCTTTAGTGTTCTGTACTTCTCATTGTAGAGGTCTTTCACTTCTTTTGTTAGATTGATTCCCATGTATTGTATTTTTTTTTTGAGGCTATTGTGAATGGGGTAGATTTCCTAACTTCTCTTTCTGAAGATTCATCACTTATGTATAAAAATGAATTAGATTTATGAGCATTGATCTTGTAACCTGCTACTTTACTGAATTCACTTATGAGTCATAAAAGTTTTCTGGTGAAATTTCCTGTTTCCTCTAAATATATAATCATGTCATCAGCAAATAGGGATGGTTTGAGTTTTTCTTTTCCTATTCATATCCGTTCAATTTCCTTTGTCTGTCTAATTGCTCTTGCTAGAGTTTCAAGGGCAATGCTGAATAGAAGTGGTGAAAGAGGGCATCCCTGCCTTGTTTCAGTTTTTAGGAGGAATGCCTTCAGTTTTTCACCATTTAGGATGATATTGGCCATCGGCTTAGCGTAGATGGTCTTTACAATATTAAGGAATGTTCCCACTATCCCTATTTTTTCTAGTGTTTTGACCAAAAAGGGATGCTCTATTTTATCAAATGCTTTTTCTGCATCTATTGAAATAATCATGTGATTCTTGACTTTAAGTCTGTTGATATGGTGAATTACATTTATTGATTTCCAGATGTTGAACCAACCTTGCATCCCTGGGATAAAACCCACTTGATCGTGGTGCACTATCTTTTTAATATATTTTTGTATGTGATTTGCTAAAATTTTATTGAGAACTTTTATGTCGGTGTTCATTAAGGATATTGGTCTGAAATTTTCTTTCCTGGATGTGTCTCTGCCTGGTTTAGGTATCAGGGTGATATTGGCTTCATAGAATGAGTTTGGGAGGGTTCCCTCCTCTTCTATTTCATGGAATACTTTGAGGAGTATTGGAATGAGCTCTTCTTTAAAGGTTTTATAGAACTGAACTGAGAACCCATCTGGTCCCAGACCTTTCTTTGTTGGTAGGCTTTTGATGACTTCTAATTCATTACTTGAAATAGATCTATTTAAGTTGTGTATGTCCTCCTGGTTCAGTTTAGGTAATTCATATGTCTCTAGAAACTTGTTGATGTCGTCAAGATTTTCTGTTTTGTTGGAGTATAGATTTTCAAAATAGCTTCTAATTATGTTTTGTGTTTCACTTGTGTCTGTTGTGACATTTCCCCTTCATTCCAAATTTTAGTAATTTGAGATTTCTCTCTCTTTCTCTTTGTTAGTGTAGCTAAGGGTTTATCAATTTGTTTATTTTTTCAAAGAACCAACTTTTTATTTTGTTAAATTTTTCTATTGTTTCTTTTGTTTCAATTTCATTGATTTCAGCTCTGATTTTAACTATTTCCTGTCTTCTACTACATTTGGTGTCGGTCTGCTCTTCTTTTTCTAGGGCTTTAAGCTGTAATGTTAAGTTATGCATTTGTTGATTTTTTCTTCTTTTTTTGAATGCTCTCCATGAAATAAATCTTCCTCTAATTACTGCTTTCATAGTGTCCCAGAGATTTTTATATGATATGTCTTTGTTCTTGTTTACTTCTAAGAATTTTTTTTATTTACCTCCTGATGTCTTCTGTTGTCCATTCATCATATAATAGCATATTATTTAATCTCCAGGTGTTGGAGAAGTTTCTATTTTTTATTCTTTCATTTATTTCTAGTTTCAATCCATTATGATCTCATAGAATTCAAGGTATTATCTCTATCTTCTTGTATTTGCTAGCTTTAGCTTTGTGGCATAAAATATGGTATATTTTAGAGAAGGATCCATGTGCTGCTGAGAAGAAAGTGTATTCACTCTTTGTTGGATGGTATACTCTATATATGCCCATTAAGTCTACATTATTGATTGTGTTATTGAGATCTATGGTTTCTTTATTCAATTTTTGTGTGGAAGATCTGTCCAGTATTGAGAGAGTTTTGTTAAAATCACCTAGTATTATTGTGTGTGGTCCATTTAATTTCTGGAATTGAGAAGGATTTGTTTGATGTACATGGATGAGCCACTTTTTGGGGCATAGATACTTATGATTTTTATGTCTTGCTGATTTATGCTTCCCTTAAGCAGTGTGAAATGTCGTTCTTTATTACTTTTGACTAGTTTTGGCTTGAAGTCCACATTACCTGAAATGAGGATGGATACTCCAGCTTTTTTGCTGTGTCCATGTGCATGGTATATTTTTTCCCATCCTTTCACCTTTAGTCTATGGGTATCTCTTTCTATGAGGTGAGTCCCTTGCAGGCAGCCTATTGTTGGATTTTTCTTTTTAATCCAATCTGCCAGTCTATGTCTTTTGATTGATGAGTTCAGGCCATTAACTTTCATGGTTATGATTGTGATATGATTTGTATTCCCAGTCATTTGACTCATTTTTGTTTTTTGATATGACTTTGCTTCTCCTTTATTTGGCTATCCCTTTAGAATATTCCCTCCCTTTGCTGATTTGCATCATTGTTTTTCATCTCTTCCTCATGGAATATTTTGCTGAGAATGTTCTGTAATGCTGGCTTTCTTTTTGTAAATTCTTTTATCTTTTGTTTATCATGGAAGGATTTTATTTCATTTTCAAATCTTAAAGTAAGTTTTGCTGGATATAAGATTCTTGATTAGCATCTGTTTTCTTTCAGGGCTTGGTAAATGTTGTTCCAGTCCCTTCTAGCTTTTAGGGTCTGGATTGAAAAATCTGCTGATATTCTTATTGGTTTCCCCCTAAAAGTAATTTGATTCTTTTCTCTCACAGCCTTTAAAATTCTGTCCTTATTTTGTATGTTAAGTATTTTCATAATAATGTGCCTTGGTGTGGGTCTGTTGTAATTTTGTATATTTGGAGTCCTATATGCCTCTTGTACCTGGTTTTTCATTTTATTCTTCAGATTTGGGAAATTTTCTGATATTATTTCATTGAATAGATTGTTCATTCCTTTAGTTTGTTTCTCTAATCCTTCCTCAATCCCAATAATTCTTAAATTTGGCCTTTTCATTATATCCCATAATTCTTGTAGATTCTGTTCATGATTTCTTCCTATCTTTTTCAAGATTAAATATTTTGTCTTCAATATCTGAGGTTCTGTCATCCAGGTGTTCTATCCTATTGGTTATGCTTTCTATGGAGTTTTTAATTTGGTTTATTGTTTCCTTCATTTCAAGGATTTCTGTTTGTTTTTTTTTTTCAATATCTCTAACTCTTTATTGAAATGATCTTTTTGCTTCCTGTATTTGCTCTTTTTACTGTTGATTGGTACAATCATTTAATGCCTGCATTTGCTCTTTCATCTCATCATTCAATGCCTGCATCTGCTCTTTCATCTCCTCATTTGCTTCCCTGATTGTTTTAATTATGTACATTCTGAACTCCCTTTCTGACATTTCTTTTGCCATGCTGTCATTGGGTTTTATTGATGTGGTATCTAGGTGTGTTTGGGACATTTTCTTCCCTTGTTTTCTCATATTGGCCAGATATCAGTGACTCTGAGATATTACAGATTTCCTCTATTGGCTTATAGTGTTCCTGTAGATTTCCAGTATATCACCTCCCAGCCTTCAGTAGCCCGAAGTCTTGAAGGAACTTGATAATGCAGTGCTTCCAAAGAAAGCTGCCCCTAGCCCACTGCTGGGTGCAGGGCTGGGTGTTGGCTCTGTGCAGGAAAGCTTTCACTGGGTGGGCCTGCTCTGAGAAGCTGGCTGTGGACCCGGCCTGCCTCCGAAGAGAGCAGAGCTGCTCGGGAAAGCCTCTCACTGTCCTGCCCTTGTCCGAGAAGCTGCCTACTCTCCTCATCTGCCACCCAGGTGGAGCTTCACCCAGTGGGCGAGACTCACTCAGTGATTCTATGTTGGTCAGAGTCTCTCAATTCCTCTTCTTCTTGAATCCTGAGTTCTGGAGTGATGGGAGATGCAGTCCCCTCTAGTCCGCCATCTTCACTTTGTCACCTGTTGATGTTTGACTTAATGTATTATGGTACTGAAGAACAAGCTTTGAGATACATATTCAGCTCTATTTTAGGCTCAGTTGACTGTCTTGAAATAAATTATACAAATATTTACATGGGCAGATATGTTAAATTGAGTTCAGTGAAGAGAGTTGATAGTTACTGCCTACAGAAAGCAGCTCAGGTATCAGAATCTTCAAACGCATCATCATTTTCAATCTCCAAAGTGTCTCCCAAGATGGCGGGAATGTCATGAGACTCCCAGGTCTGCCACTCCCTAAGAGCTTATGGGCAGAACTGAGATTTGAGTCCACAGGACTTCAGAGGCAGAGGTTTTCCATTGTGTCTTGTTGCCAGGACAGAAGCCCTATGAGAACAAGAACTCAGTCCTCCATTGCGGGCTGACCACCCATCAGCAGGGGCATTGTGATAGGCAAGGAGACCTGTGTTCTTGATGAGGCCTCCCAGTGCCTCTGGGGCATGCATACATCAACCTCAGCAGCCACTTCACACTCCTCTGTCCCATCGTGTGGTCCTTCCAATGTTCCCGGAGCCACGGGAGGCAAGGGCTCTGATTGGGCCTGCAAACCCAGTATTGTTCTCCCCTTCTCACCACTGCAGGCCTGAGACTGTCTCCTGCAGAAGACCCTGCCACTGCCATTGTGCCTGCAGACTTTCCCACCACCCCAGCACCAAGTGCTCAGTGTTATTTGTGGTGTTGTTGGCTCAACCTCAAGGACAGCCTGCAACCAGCTGAGAAGCTTGCTCATGTCAATGCTTCTCAGACCACAAGCCATGCTTGTGGTTCCCAATGTCTTTGAAAGCTCTTCTCTCACCATCTCCCCTTCTGTTCAGCCACGTGGTCTTCCAGACTCCCAACAGCAGACTTGTCTGCAGATATTTCTGGCTCCTGGCAATCCCTGTCTTTGTGAGGATGGCCTCAGTTACCAAGTTAACATGGCACTTAGTGAGTGCTGCCATGCTGCCCCCTGGTGGAGAAAAAGGAAGCTGAGCACAGACCCCAGCCTCTAGGTTAGCGATGGAGACCCTTTGCTTCCTAACCCAGGGTTCGCATTCCTGAGAGACTGAGCTTCAGTGTGGAAAGGTGACATTATCTGCATGTAGTAGCTGCTGCCTGGGCTGAAGAGGGCTCTGATATATAGCTTTGGGGGAGGGTAACAGTGTAGTATGTGTTTACCCCAGCCTCCCTCCTTCCACTTGTTGACTGTGGTGTGAAGGTGTCAGGAATCTCCCTTGAAGTCTGCAGGACTCTGGTTAAGGTTAATGACCATCTCAGTCTTTCCAGACACCCAGGGTCAGCAGTTCTGGAGCCCCCTTCACATTCTTGTCATCCTCCTGGGCCTCAAGCTTGCCCTGGGATAGCTCTGAGGTGCAGGAGGTGATGTGTGCTGTTCCTGCACACAGGAAGTGGTGGCAGCATCCAGGAGGGTAGACCCAGGGAAGACAGTGGGTCTTGTGGAAGATGGGGCAGGGGATGGGGAGACTGGAGGAAGCCATGTTAACTCATGAGTGAGATGTCAGGAGTATGATCACTAAGAAGAACATTAAACCTCAGTTTACCTCCTGGTTTTCACTTTGATATGTCAAACAGGAAGGCATTTCAGTGGACCATGCCAGAATTCTTAACTGAGTGTGTCAGGCAGGGGTCTTCAGAGAACCAGAACAAGTAGGGCACATGCAGACAATTGAGAGGGGACTTCATAGGGGAATTGGCTCCCATGATATGCCATCCCTGGGCTAGGGAATGGGGGAAGCTGATGGTGTCACATGCAGTCTTGAGGCTGAAGCCCTGGGAAGCTGGAGTCAGAAGGCTGACCACAGGAAGATGGTGCCCCATGACGGACAGGGGTAGACCCTCCTTAGTCCTTGCCTCAAACTGCCTTCTCAGAATCCCCGGAAGTAGTGCATCTCCAGCTCTCCAGGTAACCCTGAGTCCATTAGACACCTGGAGTCAGCTGTTGCAGTTAGCTAAGTCCAAATAGATGCTGTGTGATAGGCTGCATGCACACCCTACCCTGAGCCCAGAGCTCAGGCCTGGCTCTGTCAGGTCTGGAGTCAGCTCATAGCGGGACCAGCATCAAGCTGACTGTTGACTATCAGGCACAGTCCACAGCTTGGGCCCCAGACCTTCCCTTCCCAAGTTGCCTTTGCTGACCCTCACATTCCCAGCCTCTCCTTTCATGATCAGCCCTGTTTTTAAGCCAGTCCCTCCTCTGACTTCTCATTTAACTCTTCCTCTCCATCATCATCACCACATTGCCTTTTGTGGAGAATCTGTCACATGCCAGGGACCTTCAAGCAGTCTTAACCCATTACTGCAGTTCATTCTCGTTGAGATTCTGTGAGGTTTGTCCTTCATTTATTCCCATTTTATTGATGAATCGCTAATGCTGCTGAGCATAGTCAAGGTAACATAGCAAATGAGAGGTGATGGGGGACTTGGACCCAAATTTCTTGGACTCCACCACTTGCTTCCTTGTGATGCTATTCCCATGAGTCAGTCTCTCTCAGGGTGGTGACCGATCTTCCTGGGTCCCGTCTGTGCCCTGCTGGCCTACATTTCTCCTCTACCTTGTATTTTAGTTAACTTTGTGTTGTTGTGACCAAAATACCTGACAGGACCAACAAAGAAGAGGGCAAGTCTGTTTCAGCTCAGGGTTCCAGAGGTTCAGTCCATGGCCAGTTGACTCCATTGCTCTGGGCCCCAGGTGAGGCAGCACATCATTGGGGAAGGACCAGTGCAGGAAGGCTGCTCAGTTCTTTTGTGGTCAGGAAGCAAGTTGGAGAAGAAGGGACCAGAAGAACTACCCTTCAAGGACACACCCAGTGACCCACCTCAGCCACACTCCATCTGCCTATGGTTTCCACCAAGTAAAACTAGGAGGGACTGATTAGGTCACAGCTTTTGCAGGCCAATCACTTTACCTCTGAACACTCCTACATTGGCAGGGGCTTTGAGGGGATGCCTCCATTCAAACCATCACAACTTGAAAGCATTTTCCTGGTCTGTGTAGAGACAGAGTGGATTCTTGCATGGTGATCTGGTCAAGGAGTATCTTCACAGACCATTTGATCCAAACCAGAACCCACAGAAGATGGGTTTCTTTCAGATGTCCCTCCAGCTACCTGGGGTCCCTGCACTGAGCACATTACAGGGATCAACTTTCTTTTTAACCCCTGCCTCTCACACATGTGGGCAGCAGCCTCGGTCCCTCTTGTGAAACATGACTGTCCAGATCCTCTGTCCCCACTGCTTGGTCCTTTGTCTGGTTTCTACCATAGACATGGTACTAAGGAGGACCCAGGGGTAAGTGGGGAACACAACCATGAGCCAGCCATCCCATGTCTGTCCTTCAGAGGCAACTGTCATAAGCCAGAGCAGGTAGCTGTCTTTGCTTTCATGAAATAGCTGTTTTTACTCCTGCTCCACAAATTTAGGGACATAATGACTAAGAGAAATGCTGGTACCTGGCACTGACTGGGAGTTCCACATTTATGATCGCCCACCGCCCGCGGGGACAATCATAATGCGTACGCTCTTCTTGATCACAGGAACCAAAAAGACTTTATTCCACAAGTCTCAGACTTATATGGAGAACATCAGCCTATCAGAGAGTAGACTACCAGGAAAGTCAGCCTATCAAGGAACAGTCTCCAGGGAGATACCAGGATTGCCTCATGTACAACAGCCAACCAGAGTTACTTCCTAAAACTTGAATATGAGTGCAGCTATGTCTGGCAAGCTGCCAGGTGCCATCTTAGAGATCAGGCCACGGTGCGGCTCTGGGGCCCTCAGAGCCTGCCCCTGACACACATTCTCCTTTATCAATCCTGCTCCAGCTTCTCTCCCTTGCAGTGATGCATTCTGGGGATAAAACATGCTGTGACCTCAAGCACCTCAGTTTTGTAATGGCAGAGTGACTCACAAGCTCACACAGCAGGCACCTGTGCCTGGGCCCTCTGGTATCCTGGCAGACCCTCATCTCACTGCTGTGACCCTCACTTACCAGAGTATCCACAGCTCCCAAGGTCTTCCTAGGCAATGGCAGACTTGTTCCCAGTGGTTCTCAGGTGTCAGGCCTTTGGTTTGCATTAGAGGCATGAATGAGGAGATTTTCCAACTTGGGGTTGTGAACTTGTCCTAGGAGCAAACTACCATCTTCCAGAAGATGTCTTTTCTAGAGACTATCATTTGATTTCCAGATTATCTACATACAATCATTCTTAACTGGTGTGTGTGTGTGTGTGTGTGTGTGTGTGTGTGTGTATGCATCTACATGTGTCAATCCTCTTGGTCTTGACTGTTCTATGTACCTGTGAGTGATGCTGCTAGAGAAGGTTTCTGAAGAATAACTGCATTTGTGGAGCTGTGCTGAAAGGCTCCCAGAGACCTGTCACTGCAGCGTGCAGTTCTCAGGTGGTGGGGAGAGGGAGGTGGAAAACAGGGACACTTCTGCTCATCCCCTGGACTCCAGGACATTCCTGCCCAGGGCTGGGGAACAGGGATACTACTGCTCATCCTCTGGACTCTTGGACAGTCTGCTCAGGGCTGGGGAACAGGAAACTTCTGCTCATCCCCTAAACTCCCAGCCAGTCATGCCTAGGGCAGCACTTTTCATTAAGAATGGATGATAAGAAAACTGAGGCCCCAGGGGAGACTCTCTGAGGCCCTTGGGAGAGACAGATCCCTGAAGAGCATCTCAGTCCACCTCCGGTGGGTCAGGTGGGTCCTCTTTGTTTATCCTTGCATCACCTAGCCTAGGGCAGGGTGGTGAGGCTGTTACAAGAAATACTGCTTCCTTGGGTGACCTTGACCCATGGTGGGGAGGAGGGAAGCCATGACTTGTCTCAGGAGCAGGTTGCTGTGCTCTGAGGTCCTGCCAGAGCTGGGCGTCATGGGCAAAAGGCTCCTGCCACTGAGGAGGAAAGATCTCTTTGTATGGGACTCTGGACAACTTGAAGAGCTGAGAACTACCTTGAGGAAAAACAAGAGCCACAGGGATCAAAAGACAGAGGCAGGGCCAGGGAAAATGCCTCACCTGGCTTCCCTTCTCACTTGGTCCTCACTGGTCCTGAGATGTGGGCACTGCCACTGCCTTGAAGGGCTGGTGGGCACTGCCAGGGAGGGATGGCATCCTCTCTGCCACTTGGTGTGGCTACTGGAGAGCCTGTGACCAGGACTGATGGGAGTGCTTCCAGCTGTGGTCCTACAGGAAGAGGCCTGAGCAGGACAGTTCCAGCCAGTCTCTGCCTCCTGCCTGCAGGGACATGTGGGAAAGAGCAGGAGGAGGGGCAGGGGAGAGGGGAAGGAGGCAGAGAGAGAAGGTGCCAGCACTTGCCTGAGCCAGGCATGGTCTGTCCTTTGTGCCCTTCCAGCTGCTTCTCTCCATGCTCCCCAAACACCCACTGAGGCTTCCACATTGCGCCTGCTACCTGCAGAGTGTGAGCGCTCTGAGGACAGGGGTGGCCTTGTTTGTCCTGCATCTTCTGCCACCTAGGAATGACCAGTCCAGAATGAGTGGCACAGAGGTCTGGGTCTCTGAAGTAGGCACAGCCCTGTTTTCCTTGGGAAGAGTAAGTTGAGAGAATGAGATGCAGGGAGGAGAGTTTGTGAGAAAAGCTGGGCATTGCCATGCTCACCTGGAGGAGCTGGGGCCCAGGACCAGCAGCCTGCCAGGCTCTGAACCCAGAGTGAGGTCTCATTAGCATTCAGAGGGGAAGTGACCACAGGGGACACATCCAGAACATGAGAGGAGACAGACTGTGCTTTAATTGTGACCTGGACTTTTAAACAAATTCTTTTCTCAGCTAGTATGAGCCTTAGAGAAAACAGCTTGTGGTAGCTGTGTAGACAGCAGCTGGGTCCACAGGGTCATGTACAGCTGTGTACACATCTGGCACATGGGCATGGACTGAGTGTGCCTCCAATGCTGTGACTGGGTGAGGGTGTCGGGTGTACCTTGAACTCTGCACCTAGGCAGTGAGGTGAATGTGACCAGGCTCAGGAGCAGAACCAGCATAGGGAACACAGGCAGTCCTCCATTCTGAAAACCCAGGTCTGGTCCCTTCCATTCTGTGCTCCCCAGGACCCGCAACCACTGCAGGACTCTAGCAGGCAGGCCCCACCCCTTCCTCTGGCACTCCTGAGTCAACATGGTGGGCTTCCTTTGTTGATCTCACTCCAACCCTCCTTCAACATAGGAAACCTTTTTGGAGTGGGGATGAAATTAAAAGGGGAAGAAGAGGAGGAGCTTAACAGGCTGGGAGTAAAAACAAGCCCAGTTGCTACCATCTGCACTGTGGGTCCTGGGATGCCGGGCAGTTCCCTGGGTATGTTGGCCTCCTGTCTGATTAACAGCACATGTCAGGGGAGAGAGGAGAAGCAGGGCTTGGGACAAAGTGACTTTGACCAGTTCTTGGAAAAGCACTGATTATTTTGCTCAGATTAGCAAGCAGTAACTGAGGACTTGGGCACAGGGATGAACTGAGCAGACTGAGCACGGCACAGCTCCATGCAAGGGATGAGGGATGGAAGGACTGGTGGGTTCAGGGGCTCAGACTCAGAGAAAGTCCTGGGCAGTTGGGGAATGACAAGGGCCAGGAAGAGCTCTGGAGCCCTGGATCTCTGGTTTGAGGGCTCTAATCCATCTGGTGAAAGAACAGTTCCCATGTGTGGCCCTCCTAGCTTTCCCTTTGAGAGGCAGAGGGGAGGCATAGTGAGACAGGTCCTCCTGAGGTGCTCCTGTGGCCAGGGCAGACAGGACAGGTAGTGACTCAGGATCCTGCCAAGGTAGGAGCCTGCTGGCCTGTCCTGGGAGCTGTTCCCCATTGCGGCCAATGCAGCAACTTTGCTCCCTCCCCAAGCTCTTCTTCCTTCACTCCAGGGCTCCTGCCAATCTGGGTCCTGCCTCCCACTTCCTCTTCATTGGACCCCAGCTCTTTCCCACTTCCAGAAAGCTTCCCAGATAAAGATACAGGCACAAGTGTGGACCTGCCTCACAGCTGGCACAATTTTGTGGCTGGGAAGGGACTATGCCTTGTGATTCTTCAGATGAACACAGCTTCATGTCACCTCTTTTGTGTTCATTGGACCTTGTCTTGTCTTGTTATTGTGGCATTTCCTTAAGACATACCCACAGGATAAAACCTCCCTTTGTTCACTGTTTCTCCTGCAGGCAGGGCAGGGGTCTGTGCCATGGGTTTGTCTGTGCCCTCCTGTGCCTGGCATGTTGCAGACAACGGACACTTACTAGTCTCTGTGTGAATGCTGTGGGCTGTGGTTCTTCCCCTCCCCTCCTGTGGACAGAGTTGTGTCATGTGGCAGGACACACAGCGGAAGCTTGTGAATAAAGGAAGGGATGGTGGGAAGAGCGACAGCTGAGTGAACCTGCGGCACCTGGGAAGGGGCTGACCACACTCAGGTCACTGTGTGTTGGCAGGTTGTGGGGAGACGCATACTGAGCACCTTCTGAGGGGACTTACTGTTGGAGCAAGCCACTGCACAGGGAGCCACCTCCTTCTGTGTTAGTGGCACAGAGTGATGTGCAGGTTCATGCACTCACCTGGGCCATTCTGTCCTCACACCATCTGACCTGTCCACGTCCATTCACTCCTCTTTCCTGTGGGGACAGACAGGGATTGGTTTTCTCTGAATCCCCACCACCATTGTGCTACAAGTTTAGAAAACTCTTTAGTTTGGAAATAGTAAAACAGATACTGCAACAAATGAACCCAGAGAATGTGTCAGGACATGTTAGTGCTTATCCCAGAGGTTTGACAGATGGAACCATGATGTTCACCAGGTCGTTTAAAAAGAATAAAACCCACAGACCTGCTTTAAATATTAGGTCTTTCATAGGCCACCAGGGATGGCTATTGATCAGAGTCAAGCTGAATAACTCAGATTTCAAGTCAGCCACAGGGCAGGCATCCTGATCTGGGTCTGGAAGGCCTTGTGCTGCTGACCTGAGGGTGGCATGGGCCACTCAGACCTTACTCACAGTGCTGTCCTTCCTCTCTCCCTGCTGTCAGGCTGTTTGCTGTCAAATGTAGGGACTGCTTTGAGGCCATTGCCCCCAATGAGTTTGTTATGTGAACTCAGAAGAACCTGTATACCTGAGATGCTTCTGCTGTTGTGCCTGCAAGTGGTAGAATCAGAAGGATGATGAGTTAGTCGTGAAGGAGGGGCAACTTCTCTGCAAAGGGGACTAAGAGAAGGAGAGGGAGCTGCTCAGCCTGGTAAGCCCTGCAGCCTCAGACTCAGGTGAGTTCCATGTGGTGTGCAGGGCTGCAGGGAGGTGCAGTGCAGCCAGGTGGCATCACAGCACTCCCTTCTGGAGGACCCTGGACAGTCATGCTCCCTGGTTAGTGCTTCTGTGTGTTCCAGGAACTTCCCTTGTAAGCCTGGAGTCACCTCTCATCAGTCAGCTCATGCCTGGAACATGCTGTGTAACAACTAACTCCTAGATCCCATGGCATGTGGTCACAATGCTCAATCCTAAATTCTGAAGTTCCAGGGTTAACAGGAGCAACTGTTTTGGGTTGAAGATCTTCAGTTCGGCTGGAGTCTGCTGGTCTCAGCTGAGCTTAGAGCAAGGTGCAGATGAGGTTTAGGTCCTGTTCTGTGTGGTTTTCTTCTGGGGACCAGGTAGAGGAGTGGCAGGTACAGGGTATGACCTGAAAATGGCAGAAGTGTGGGCAGCATGCCCAGCCCCATGTCATGTCTAAAAAGCTCCTGTGGCCAAAGCAGACTAGAGACAGAACCCGAAGTGGCAGCAGGGACCCTTGCTGGGCTGCAGCATGACTCTGCATGATGTGCTGGAACTGGTAGTGCAGAGGGACAGTGGGTCCTGTGCAAAGGGACAGTGAGGCCTGTGTAGAGGGTCAGTGTGGCCTGCTCTGAGCTTCTCCCATCTGTCAGTGGAAAGGCTGGCAACAGTGAATCGGGTCAGGGAGCATTTCTCCTTCACCACCCAACCATCCCTCATCCCACTGCCTCCAGGGCAGGGAAATGAGGACATGGGAACTACGGACTACAGAGCAGTGGCCAGAGAAAGATCTGGAGTCGAAACTGGACAAGCAGGGCATGTGGTCAGGGTGCCGCCCCTCAGGACAGCGACCGCCCTCCAGTGTCCAGGAGCTCCCATGAGCTGATATTCCTGTGTGTTGGTTACATCTAGCTTCATGATTCCAGAATCCCAACCCTAGCATGTGTGCTTGCACCTGTGTCCCCACCACCCATCTCTGGCCTTTCTGAACCCTGTTCATTTCCACCTGCCCTGTACCACGTGGGACTCCAGCTCTTATCAGTAAACCCCCACTCCTGCCAGATCTTCAGGTCTCTCCCTGTATTCTTGCCCCTAAAGCCCACTCCACCAGGAAAACCTCTGTCCCCACCAGGAAAGCCTCTGTTCCCACACAGACCAACAGCCTCCACCTCTGCCAAACAGTTCTTTCACATTGCAGCTGCTGTGGCAGCTCGTCATTCTCGCTAGAGTATGAAGCCTCAAGAGGGTCAGTCTGTGCCTTATTTGCCACTGTATGCTCAGGGATCAGTCCAAGCCTGGAACCTAAGGTGCCAGATGTGCTCTTTCCTAAAGAAGGAAAAAGACCAGGCAGTAGGAGCATGGTGCTTGGGTCCAGAGCCAGAGCCCTGGAGACTGGCAGGTGGGCACCTCATCTGGCTGCACTTCCATCTGACCCTGGGGGGCTTCCTGAATGTGCAGTTCCATTCCAGGGCTGTGAGGGTGGCCATGTGCACCCTGCCCCCTCCCCCACATCAGGCTTTCTTTCGGGGAATGAGGGAGGCTGCTGGGGATAGCCTGGCATTCTCCAGTTCTGGTACCCAGCACCAGCTGGTGGGGCTTGGGCTTCACTTCAAGGTGCTGCTTTTTGCTTGCTGACTTGCTGGTGCCTGGAGAGCTCCTGCTGGGCCTGGTGGTCCCAAGTGTTCTAGATTTGTTTCAATTTGAGGAAAACGTCTCCTAACTGGGAACATGAACACAAGCATAGTCATAGTCTCCTGGGGAGACAGGGCCATTCTAAATTGAGCTGTGTGGAGTCTACTTGAACCAGGTCAGCTCAACTATCTTACCCGCCAGGTGTCTTGCTTGCTGTGCCTTCTCCCCAGAGTGATGCAAAATCATCCCAAAGGGCTTGGGGCTATGGTAGTCAGATGCCAATGTAACTTTATAGGGACATGCACACCAGAAGGCCACAGCAAACCTTCTAGGGACATTAGCCCTATGGCCAGGCCATCCTCTGGACACAGGGCTGTGAGGCTTGACTGCTGGGCTCTTCAGTGGGCCCATTACAAAGCGTTGCAGATTTTAACTGAATTGCAGTAAGGGTGCTTGTACTGCTGCCTCCCCTCAAAAATGGCAAAAAGACACAGCTTAGGCACAGAAACAGATAGAATCATGGGGTCTGGAGCCAGGGCTGCTGCAGCACTTCCCCAACCATATTACAGCAGTTCCTCCAACACTGACTCCCTGGAGCCTTCCACTTCATTTATTCACGTACTCCTCTGGGAGATGCATCTTGAGTGCTTGCTATATGCATGTGGAACCTCAGCATGACAAGAATGAGTTAGGGTGGGGCAGTCTCACGTCGTGTCTGAGGAAGGAATGCCAAGACTCAGGCAAAAAGTAAAGATGAAGTGAAGTCAGATCATACCAACACGTTTCCTGACTTTAGGGAAGTCATGTATTCAGCCATTGGACAAGACCTTCCTGTCCTTGCACTATGGATGGACAGGTTTGAGGAGGTCGTTCCTGCTCCACACAGGGAAACTGGGAATGTCACTCAGTTTAAGTGACTAGGCATGGGGCACTGGCAGGTGGGAGGGAGGTGCCTCTAGAAGCGCCTTGTTGTTTCTTTCAGCACTAAAAGTCCAGGACAGACAGTGAGTGCCTCATGTGAGGGCTGAATTGAAAGCAGTTTTAGGATTTGTCCAGGACAAATTCAGCTCCCCACTGGTCCCTGTCCTGAGTGCCTGACAGATGACAGTGCTGATAAACTTTCATGGAGTGAAGGACTGATTGTCTTGTCATCTTTAAAGTTCTTATCATGACTTGGTTGAAGACACAGAAGGCAGGTTTATTGGATTTGCAGATGACACTATCCTGGTAGGGAGTGCTGGTGTGACAGCTGACACTTAACTTTCAGAAGGACTCCAACAAGCTCACAGAACACACTGGCAAGATGGAATCTCATCACCAGGTCCCCAAATTCAATTGTAATTGTATAAACTGGAGATCATTCTAAGGGAATTCCCTGTCAGGCTCTAGTTGATAAGAGTCAATAGGACTCAAAAGAGACATATAGGGCACTCACAGAATCAGTGTCCCTAACATGTGATTGTAGTTGTGTGTTTGCTATGTTTTGGTCAGAGCACATTTATAATATTTGGGTTGGTTTTCAATGATGCATTTTAGAAGGTCTTTGATCACCTAGAGCGAGTTCCAGGGAGAGTGATTGGCTTGTTAAATGACCACTAGCAAACTTGGTATAATTAGGTTCATAAAAGCAATGCCAAGGGAGGCCCAAGAGTTGCATCCAAGGCTGCAGAGCAGTACTGAGGGTGAAGTGGCAGACTATGGTCAGCAGAGACATGTCAGAGGGTGCAGGCTGGCCTGTGGCATGCAAAGTGAATTTGTTGGTCCCACACGTTTCAACTATAGTTGGTGGAAGACTGCATCTCTGACACCCTGGGCAGCTTTAGTCCAGGGCTCTAAATTCATGGTTTCACAGCCACATGGAGCTCTGTGTGGGAGGTTCCAGCTGCTGGTCACACTTGTCTGGCAAGGACTGGTCTCTCCTGTCCTGTCCTGCTTTGCTAGCGGCCTGGGAACAGAAGCTCAGTAGATAGATGGAATAAGGCCAGCAGTGGACCATTTTCTTTGGCTCACTGGGCAGTGTGGACACCAGGTGTCCAGGAGAACTGCAGGGTCTTACAGTGGGTGGGTGGGAGGGTGCCTGGGAGGTGATTCACTTCACACTGTGCCAGAGACTTTGCCTCTGTGTGAGTATCTCATTTGTGGGGAGCTAAACACAGGGACAAACCAAGGTGCTTTACCTGAGCCCCACCTCTCCAGTTGACACACATGCTGATCCAGATGTGTGGGTCCCACATGCCAAGTGATCCTGGCACACAGACACAGCATGATGCTAATAATGATAGCGATGGCACTATTCACTTCTGTGAGATCTTCCACTGGTGTCGTCATCCATCCAGGACCCACACCTCTTTGCATTTGGTTTGAGGCTACTTTTGAGATCCTTTCCTGCTCTGGGAACCACTTGGTAGAATCCCGTCCTGCTCCCCACTCCAGCAGAGTTTTGCCTCTTTTCCATTTTCACACTTCTCATCGTGGGGTCCCTGTGATCCTCCTTGTTTGTTTGGGATTTGTCTTCTTGGGAGTCTTCCTTGCTCAAGATCACTGTGCATTTTAGGGTGTTCCTGGGACTTCTTTTGTGTGCAAGCTCTTCCCAGTGCCCAGTCTTTCATGGAGGGTTTTCCCAGAGGTGGCTGGGTATGAGGTCTCTGGGTTACAGTGGTTGGTGCTGCAGGCTTGGGATGCAGCTTTCCCTGGGCTCAGCCTGGTGCTTGTGTGAACCAATGAACTGTGTCCTGTTTGTGCAAGCTTGTAAAGTCCTTGCAAACTTTGACTTTGAGACTCTGCTCACTGGAGCCAAAAGGAGACTGCTTATACATGTTGAGGTTTCTAATCCCTGAGGATTTCCCAGGGACATGGGGTGCTGCTTCTTCTGTAGGCCCCGAGGCCTCTCCTGCTGCCCTAGCTACCTGGTCTTCCTCAGTCATATTCCACAGCACAGGCTTTGAGGCCCTCATCTGAATTCCTTCTGCAGCCTCAGCTATTACTTACAGGTGAATTTCTTTCAACCTGTGTTGAAGCTCTTCTTGTTTCCCAAAAACATGATTTGAGAGGCAGTGGGTACATCAGGAGACCTGGAAATACCTGAAAGCCCCTGGGACTTACGCCCATGGTCATGAACTACACAGCAGGTGGCATGGGCAGGCCTTCTCCTCCACACTGCAGTGGCCCAGAGGCCTTGGGATGTGGACATGGGACAGGTCTGAGGGTGAACCTCAACCCCATGCACAAGCCATGAATCCTTGGGCAAGAATGTCTCCTCTCTAGCACTCTCTCCTAGTCAGTGGGAAGAGGTTGGAAATGCCTCCTCTGTGGGTAGCTGTAAGAAGAAGAGGCTGAAGCTTGGGTGTGTCCAACCAATGGCAGTCTCCATTGCCATTTCCTGCTGTGGGGCCTCCTAAACTTCTAGGTAGCTGGAGACTCAAAGACCCATCATTCCACAAACATCTCTCCTCTCTGTGTTCTTCTCTCTCAGATACCCCTAGGTGGCTAACCTGAGGCATCTCAGGGTGGGTCCCCCTGAAGGCAGACCTGTCATTTTGGGTGACTAGGATGCATGAACAGGGGAATGGGTGGATCCACAGACTGGAGCTCTGCCTTTCAGAGGTGTGCTCCAGATTCTGAGCATTCTAGCTTCTGTGGCATCTGGAACAGTCAATGCAGATGATCAGGAGGAGTAGTCTTGTAGTTACCTCTGGGACAGTCAATGCAGATGATCAGGAGGAGTAGTCTTGTAGATTTAATTGGGATTCAAGGCGAGAATGGGAAGGATTTAGGAAGATTAACTGTGGTTCTTTGATGAAATGGGAAAGAGAATTACTGGGGTCATGACTTGAGTGCCTCCGAGTGCTCAGGTGCTGTCCTGGGGTGGACCTCTCTTGCCCCTGGTCTGTTTGGCTGTGTTCAGAGTCTCTGAGAATCCCTTTTGAAGTGATTGAGACTTCTCTCCTGCAGCATGGTCTTTGAGTCCGTCAAGGACAACCCTTGTGAATGCACTGCACAGCTGGGCCACAGTCCCTCTATTTCTGAATAGGCCTCCCAGCTCTACAGTCCTGCATGCCACTGACTGTCCTTCCAGGCAGCTGCCATATCAGCTTTCAGTTCAGCACAGATTTCTTACAGACATCTACACTGTGTCAGGCTCTGTGCTAAATGCTGTCTCTTAGTTGCAGAAAAAGTGAGGCAGACAGTGAATCCTGATAAGCACAACTGAGGATGTGCCCAAGGCCCAGATCCTAACATCAGAGAACAGTGGGCCAGCTCTGTGCTATAAAGGGACTGAGGTGGGAAATCAGCCTTGCTGTTCAGGAAGCAAAGTGGTGAGCTCTTTCTTTTTAAAGTTTGAGTAGGTGTCAAAAGTACTCCAGTAAGGAGGGGGGCTGGGGAAGAATAGAGTTACTTTATATTATGTAGAGGGGAGTGGAGGGAGGGAAGGGGCATGGGGGAAGGAATGATAGTAGAGTGAAACAAACATTATTACCACATGTGCATGTATGACTGCATGACCAATGTGATCCTGCAACATGTAAAATCAGAAAAATGAGAGGTTAAACTCCATTTATGTGTGATTTATCAAAATGCATAAATGGATTGTACTACCATGTACAACTAATTTGAACAAATAAAAATTAATTTAAAAAAGTACTCTAATAAACATTATATTGATGAAGAAATGTATTTAAATCATATTTTATATTTTCTTCTAAAGCAGCACATTCAAAAGACTCTACAGCAGCACTTTTCAGAAAATGTCATCTGCAGCTGAACAAAAAGCACATTTTATCAGGACCTGCTGTACGCTTTCATCCGTGCCTGTGACATAAGCTCCAGCACTTTCTGACTGACTGCCTCCCACTCTCACATCTTCCATTATTTATGTTTTTGTGCTCATCTTAGTCACTGTATTAGTTTCAGAAGCTCCTGATGGATTGTGGACTGAAGTTCAAGATATGACTTCAGCTGGCAATTACTTACATTCCTATCCCCAGTTTCTGGAACTGATAGAAATCACTGACATTTCAGGCTGATACATATATTGTAATCATATATATATATATATTAGGTCAGGTGTGAAAAATGAGATGAAAGATGTCACCTCTGGCCCTGAAGCTGTGCATACAGTGTTTAACAGCTGTTATCTCTTTTCATTGCTGTTTTATTATCCAAGAGACGTCAGGACTGCACTCGCATGTTGTGGCCAGCAGGAAGTTGCTCTGGACATCTCTGACTTCTGAATGTGCACCTCTGGGGAGCAGGTAAGAGGCAGTCACATGACTGGCCCTTTCTGGTTGTTTTCAGAATCGACAGTTTTGTCTCTTGTTAGTGTCACAGCTATAAAATTGACACTGGGATTATTTGTTACCCCCCTCTGAGGCTTAGCACTTCTCTGTACCAAGTCTTTGTCTTCCAGGGTATTTGTTTTGTCTTCATAATATAGAAGGAGAAAAAGACACAGGGTACTTGAGTCAGTGATAAGTCAGAGCAAGAACTTAATTCTACCAATAACCAAGACAGGACATGTGATACTGGGACAGAGGGCTCAACCTGGCTGTGACTGTGAGCTGGTAGTTTATTATAAATGACCTCTTCTCCATTGACTGTAACTTAATTTTTGAAATGCATTTGCACTTAATAAGTTTGATTAAAATGAATGATAGGCATCACTGTTTAAAAGCAGTTGCCTGTGGGCATGTTTATGTGTGATAGCATGCTGTCTGCCAGCACTGTTCCTCCTGCACTAACTCCCCAGAGCAAGCTGGCCAGACAGGCAGTGTGTGGTTGTGGATGCTCACACTGAGGCCGACCTGGTGATGTCCAGTCCATGGAACCTCACACAGAGCCTCACCTTAGGCACTTTTCATGAGTCAGCTCACTCAGCGTTCATGTAGGCAGATGAGGAAGCAGAGTTATGACTGTTCTCTTCTTCAGACAAGGAAGATGAACAGGGGGAGTTACCCTGTGCCAGAGTCAACCCACGCCGCAGGTCACCAACCTGCACCATCAAGGGCCATGCCGAGGTGCCCAGTGGTCAGGGGGTTCTGGTGTAGAAGAGGACCTCACTGTTGTTCTCACCTTGCACCCACAGCTCTCCCTGGCTGGCCACAGCTCTGCTCCAGGGACTCAGTAGGACTTCTACCTGAGAGGCCCCAAGTGAAGGACAAGGTGATCCCAACCAGGTTACCCATCCATCTTCTCAGTCACAGGCTTACCCTGCTCCACCCTCCAGGCCTACTTCAAGTCCACCTCCACCACAGTGCTCCTTGGGCACCCTCTGTAGGTGGTGGAGGGTTGGGAGCACCGTGGTGCCCCCAATGGTATGAGATGGAGAGCACTTTAAAGCATATGTAAGGACCACTGTTGGCTTTTGTTTTGTTTTTCCAGTTCAGTCAACTTCTGGTTCTGCTCCTATGGTTATTTGATAGTAGCAGGAAAAACCAACTGACCTTTTTTTTTTTTTTTTAGATGAGCAGTAATAGCTATGCAAACCACAGCCTCATTAATCAAATGAACAAAGGTCCTTATGTGGAGCAAGTAAGTACCCATGAAAATCTACATGCTGTCCTGTACAGGCTGCATCTGCCCTAGACCACTCTCAGGAGACAGGAACATAGGCATGCCTTCCCTGGCATCATGGCACTCTGCCTTTATGTTGGGTCCTCTGTGGGCATGCTGGCAGGACTCTGCAATTTTCCTGGTGAGTGTTAGGACTGCAGTCGCTGGACAGGCAGAGCCAGATCATGGCTTAGACCTCTCCTTACCTGACCTTTAAAGTGGCCAGGGACTCTCTCTCACTCTCATGTATAAGGGTTGGGGTTGGGTACAGGGAAGATGCTAGTTTTCTTGCCCTGACATTCCATCCAAGTCCATCCACATTTAGATTTCCAACCAGGGGATTTCAAGATGGATCTGGAGATTCTTTCAACAGTTCACTGAGTGAATGGAAGAATCACCTCCAATATTCCCCAGTGCCTGGTGTCTGTGACCATGGAAGCCCCCAAAGTCTAGTGCACTAGGAATTGGTAGCAAAACAGGTTATGGCTTCCTCTGAGTATGTGGTATTTGGTGTTTTAAATGGATATGGATGACAGGTTAGTTAAGACTCTCTTGGAATCTTAGTGATCCAAGTCCACGTTCACATGCAGAGAGTCAGAGACACACTTGTTGGGTTTCTTTGTAGATTCAGACCTGGGATTTGAGTCCTGTATGCATGTGTGTATAAGATAGGTAGATTCTGTTGACCCTCATTCTGTTCAAGGTACAGTGTCCAGGCAACATTCCTTGTCAGGATCATTAAGGTGGGAAAATATTGGCTGCACCAGCTCACACCTGTTCCACTCAGGAACTTGCTGAACATTTGCCTCCACAGCGCTCGACTAGTGAGCAACTATTTCTGAGCACAGGCTATGTAGTTCTGTTGTAGATGCTGGAGTGAGACACCTCTGTTCCTAAAAATGTATTATTCTAGTAGAGGGAGACCACCAACAACCAAAAAACCATACAGGCAAAAGATTGTGGGCTACCATCCAAGCTGTTCCTTGTAAGACTTGCTGTTACATATTTAAAAATATGTTGGATTCCTAAAAATGGACATTAGAAATTTAACTAGGATACAGACTGGAATTTGGGGTTTTGTAAATCTCCCTGAACCACTGCCAGAGGTGGTGCAGCTCAGGAACATGGATTTGGGGTGCCTCTGTCAGGGGATCCTCCCTTGCAGAGTTTTGGTGCTGAGGCAGAGTGAGTCTGAAGTTAGAACAGAAGGCAGGACTACCTTAGAGTGAGCCAGGGTAGTGTGAGTTGTGAGAGTAGCAAATAAAAACCCACATGAGTGGATAATTTGAATGTTGGATAAGCATGAATAATATTTTTCAAAAGTATGCTCAACATGATATAAAAATTGCTGGTCATCAAAAATTCAAATTTAACTATGTGTCCTGGTGCTGTGGGCAGTTATGGTGAGAATCTGTGGGCCTGGGGGGACCCACAGAGTGGAATTGATGCTGGAGCCTGCAAAGGTGTATGGTTAAATACTTGATTGACAGACTGATGGCAGGGAGAAAGAAATGCAATTCTGCCCCAGGACACCCACTTGCCCTGTCCACTGGCTTGCAGAGGCTTCCACCTCCATAATGGCTAACAGGACCTCCCATTACCTTGGCAACACCCTCCTGCAATGGGCTTTTCAAACTGGAATTTCCCCCAACCTCCTGCTTTCTTTTTGGTAGGCAAAACCTCCAGGCTGGGGGGGAGGAGCTATGTGCTGGTGCACAGGTACGCAGGTGCTCAGGTGCCCAGTGCTCAGGTGCACAGGGTGCAGAGAACCCTGCAGCAAGCCTCAGTGCCACACATCCCACTCATGTTCAAAAGCCTCCAAAGTAAGGGGCCAATGCAGACACACACAGACAGCAATTTTATGAGAAAATGCAGATAAAGGACCAGGCAGTTGGACCATATGTTCCCCGTTATCTCCAAATCCATCACTTTAATTACAGCCTCCCTGAGCTGTGAGCTGTGCCCACTCCTGAGTAAACAGCATGCTGAGAGAACTCAGTTTCCAATTAAAAGTGTACTAACATTTCTCTTTCCCTAATTCCAGTCAAGTGCAGCCTGCACAGGTTGGGTGGAGGTGTGGTTGGGTCCCAGGATTAGACTGGGATTAGGCCACAGCTTGCACAGAGTGGAGTTAATTAAAGCAGTACCCGCAAATCCACTGGGCGAGGCAGGATCTAGGGCTCTGTGTGTGTGCATGTCCCTGTGTACCCACGTGGTATATGTTTCATCATGTCTGTCCATGTGTGGTGTGCATGTCTCCCATGTGTGCATCTCAGTGAGTATGCATGTGTGTGCATGTGCAATAAAAGTCAGGTTGTCCTGTTTGGGAGCTGAGGTTGTCCTGTTTGTCACCATTGCTCTGGCCTCCCACAGAAGAATGTGCACTCAGAGGCACACAGGCCCCCCTGACCTGGGCCTGTGTTGAACAGAGTCCAGCTTGGGCCTCATCTCCCAGGTCTCCTGCATGCTGTGCCACAAATACTGTTTTCTGCACAGGGCTCCTCCCTCTCCTGGTGCCCCAACCTTGAGAATCTAAGGGCATAAATAAATGGAGGCCAGATGTGAGGTTATTTAGATACCAAGAAATCAACAGGCCTCCCTGGTTCTTCAGGAGCTCTTGAGAGAGCTGAATCTGAGCATCACAGGCCCTTCAACCTGGGCATTATGACTTTCTAAAACTTGGTTTCTATTGATGTTTTCTGTTCAGCAGAACTGGTTGAAAATTGCCTGATTTCAGATGCGAGAGGGATGGATAGATTATCTTTCTGGCCTACTCTCTATACAATGAAAGAATCAAAGAATTGAAGCCATTATAGCAAAAACTCCAGAAATATCAATAAGCAGAAAATCCTCACTAGATCATTCAAATCAAATGGCTCTCCTTTCCTGAATTATCTACCCAAGTAATTACTTTAGTTTTGAGTTTAGCCTTGGAGGTGAAAACTTCAGAGAATGAGTTCCACGAAGTCTGAGAATTTTTTTTATTCCTCACTCTCTGACTGATGCTCACTAAATTAAACTGAGGACAGTTTCAGCAAACATTTCAAGGGCCCATCTCTCTGCCCGACACTGGGTCAGATACTAGCAATTACCAGAGCCAGGGAAGCCACCTCTGTGTCCCAGGCTTTAGGTCCCCCAGTGAATAAGGAACTCCTGTAAGAAAATAATTACAATAAAACAGGCAGGAATGTCACTAGAGCCACATTGCAAGTGCAGCTTTGCAGTGGGAGCAGTACTTGTCCTTGGAGTATGTGCTAGGAACTGTGTGGAATGTGTGTCACAGTGACCATGACACGGTGGCTGAGACTTGACACTGGAGGGTGATGGGAGCCAAAAGGCAGGTGTGCTGAGAGGAAGAAGGATGTAGTTCAGCCTGTCCTAAGCTGGAAGGACTAGGCTGAAGGCCTTAGGGACTGAGGTCCTCATGTGTATGGGAAGACGGGGGTCAGAGGGGAATGACTTTTCTGTATCTTAACTTAACTTAACTTAACGAATTCATTCTGGGGTTGAGAGTTATTAACAGAAGTGTATAAATAGGACCACAGAGTTACCAGTCTGTTCTTTTGAAAGAGAAGGAGGGAGAGTGGATTGGAGTTGGGGTGACACTGCAGATGGGAAGGCCAGAGGAGACCACTGCAGTCTCTCATTCCAGTGAGAGACAAAGGTTTGGACCAGAGCATGTTAGTGGCTTCAGGAGAATTGTCCACTTGCTTGGGCATCAGCACTTGGTGGCTCCCCACGCTATGCCAGGCACTGTACTAAGGGGTGGGCATATAATCATGAACAAACATGCCAAGCACCTCCCACCAGGAGTTTACATTCTAGAATTAATATCTAGGAAAAGAGGTTGACATTGATGATGACATTGGGATTTCTAAATCATAGGAACAGTGATGTCAAGAGCAGAAAAAGCAAGTGAAGAAAAGAGAGACCTAGGTACTGAACTCAGGAGAGGCAGGCTGAGTGTTTTGGTTTTGTTAATGTGGTGTATCTGACCTCTGTTGGGCAGCTGAGCACATGGATCTAGGTCAGACATGGATTGGTGATCACAGAAAAACTGAGGGTTAAAAGCAGATAATTGTAGCAGAGTCTCCACTGCTGTTGTTGTCTAGGCCTGCATGGCTCTCTCTCTCTCTCTCTCTCTCTCTCTCTCTCTCTCTCTCACACACACACACACACACACACACACACACACACACAATATAACAGCAAATATCAGGAGAGCAATGGTTCTCAACATCTGTTCCAGGGCCAATAGACCAGCATCTCCCTGAGCAAGTTTGAAATCAGATTCTTTCTCTCAAGCTGGATGACTGTCAGGTACTCTGGGACCAGAAGTCTGTGCTCCTTTTCCTTGTAATGTTTGAGAAGTGCTGAACCAGAAGAATCCCCAGAGCCTACCAGACACCAGTCATAAGAACAGGAGCCCATGCCTGAGCAGGGACACCTGTACCTCTTAGTGACTACTGTCCACGAAGGCCCATGGGCCTCTCCTACCTGGGCAGTGTGGGCTGTTCTGATTCCACTGGGGAATGTGGAACCATTACTGAGAAAGGTCCACCATATAAGCACAGCAAATCCCAGCACCCTCTCTCCAGCTGCCATTCTGCAATAATCCTGGCTGTCCTGGGGCTCCTGCTACCATGTGCACCCAGATTGACACCAGGGCTCTATCCCAAGCACATGGTGAGTGGATGGAGGGGAGGGGATTTAGGCACCAGCTAAGACTTGGACAAAACTGTTTCTGAACTCCCTCCCACCTCTGAGTGTGTGGTGTAAATGTTGCACACAGGCATGCACACACACAGTCTTTCCACACACCCCTCCTGTTTACTATCTTCTGCAGTATTGTTCATTCAGTCAACTTTTGAGTCTCTCCTCTACGACCAGCTCCTTGGTCACCCAAGAAAGATTAAATCAACAAAAGATACTTCCACTTTACTTCATGTGAACCTCAACACACTTAATGCAATCAGAGTATGAGAATTTATTGTCTGTGAAAAAATTGGCAACAGTTCGGTGTGTCTGTGTGTAAATGATTAAGAGAAGGGAGAAATTGATGAGAACAGGAGCAGTCAGCGACTTGGTTAACACACTGTTTTAATGCAAAGACTCAAGACTATGGTGCCTGAATTCAATTTCCACTTCTCCCACCCAAGCTGGTGACATGGGGTGAGCATTTGAGCTTGCTTCCCCTCATGGCGGATGAGATGAGTGATGGAACTGAGCACAGGGGCATTTCTGGTGGTGCCTAGCTGGCTTCAAGCAGTGCTCACAAAAGGGAGCTCCTCCTTAAGTGTGAACATTAGGATCTCCTTGGACCCTTCAGCATCTCCTCAGGTACTGGCAAAGAAGGTAAGGAACTTGAGAAGTAGCCACCCTCCAAGGAAAGCTTCCTGACTCACCAAAGTGCCCTTGTCATATGGCTAGGAAGTCACATGTCAGGCTGCATGACTAACACAACCACAGCTGGCATTACCTAATCTAACAGTTGGGTTGTGACCAGAGAGACTTCAGTTTCTTGAAGGAGGGACAAAGGACACCAGACGCAGTCTCTCCAAAGTGGAACATGGAGAGAGAATATGACATTGATTCTAGCACTCTCCCCAAGAATTACTTTGGATCTGTGCAGTTGGGGCATCAGTTTAGTTTTAATTGTGTTTTGCTTTCTTCTTAAATAATGGACTACAACTTGGAGGCACGTAGCCTTTTCAGAAGTATGTGCCTCATAAAGGCAGACCTGGCAGTGATGCCAGCAGTCTCCCCTGCTGAAGCAAGCATGGGGTGTGCCCTCTGCGCCACTCCCACTGCAGCTTCTCATGGCTCTCGGGAGCTGGGCACCTACTCCCTGCATGGGAGGGGGAGCCATTGGGACCTGGCTCCCAGGATAACCTGGTGGAACCAAGCACTGGCATTGTCTGATGCTCTCCAATGGGCTGAGGAAAATAGTGTGAAATGCCTCCCTCCTTGATGAACCCCAGGTTGTCAAACCAGGGTACAGAAACCCTCAGTAGGAAGGAGCCATAGCAGGGCCACAGTTCTCCCCAAAGTTGCCAGACCTCCTGGGCCTCTCCATAACCCATCTGGGGCCCTCTGCCCAGGGCTGTCTCCACATCTTCCCCACTCCCTGGACCTTGGAGGCTGGCCTCACAATCCCACTCCCTTATGTCCAGTGATTTCCAGGAAACTTGGGTGTGCCCAGGACCAGTGAGTCACAAGGAGGCTTCCCTTCTCCTATCTGAGAGAACCCTGGTGAGGACACTTAGGGTGCTTTGAGACACACCAGCTTCAGATTGTGGGGCTCTCAATGCACGTATGTCATTTGTGTGGGAAGACTTCCAGTAAGACAGGTCTGTGGTCATTAGGTTTCAGAAAGTCATAAGTAACTTGTGGAAGAGTGTCTCAAAGACTGTTGCCTCAAACTGTAAGCTTTAGGGTTCAGAAATTTCAGAACAGGTAAAAGCACCTTTGTGCCACTTTCAGTAGGGAAGAAAGGATTACGCAGATGCAATAACAATAACTGTAATGTTGCAGCAAACATAGGCAGACCAGGTTCTTGGGGACCCAGTTAACTGGGTCCAGTTAATCTCAGTCAAGCAGAATCCATCATTTAGAATCTTCCATTAATAAAAGGGAGAATAAGTAAAATAATCAGTGTCATCAAAGGGTTTTTTCAGACCCCCACCTTAGAGGAAGTGCTCTCCATGGCCAGTCCCCATGTGGCCTGACTTCCTCTTTCTGCATGTGCAGGTGTATAAAGAGATCACTTGTGTTTAAGACAGTGGCCCTCAGAACCACAAGAAATCAAGAACTATCCAAAACACAAACACAAAACCAACTTGTGCTAACAATGTCAGCAGTCTCCAGTTAGCAAATGAGGGAGATGGAAGGAGTCACTTTAGAAAGATTTTTATCAACAAATGCTAAGGGCACTTTTTTCAGCCCTTTGGGATGGGTGCATAGAGCACTGAAAACAGTTCCTTCTGGGCAGCTCCTCCTGGGCAAGTCTCCTGCTGGGCAGGAGCCTGGATTGCAGCCACCCATGGCTGTGACAGGCCTGGGTAAGGGGAAAGGCACTGGATCTGGGCCAAGAAAATCAGAGTCTTCTTAGAAGAGTATCATCTTGGTCCCTGGTGGTGGCCATTGCACTATGCCACCAGCTGACCAGCAAACAGCAGAAGCTTGCTTCCAGTGGTCCTGTGCCTGAAAGGCCATTGTGGAGTCCCAGCAAGGTCAGAATCTGGTGAGGGCTCCTTTCTGGTGGCAGACCCCTTGTGCTCTCAAGGGCCAGGGAGACTGAGCTCTCTGGATCCTGTCACGGGCACTAACCCTTTATGAGGAGTCCACCACAAGGTCCATCACCTCTAAAAGACCCCAGCTCCTGGAACTGTCTCATTGGGCTTTAGGGTGCAGCACATCAACTCTAGGGGGACACAAGGGCTCCATAACAGTCTTAGCTAGTACTTCTCAATAGGAGGACTATTGGCATTCTGGGTGAGACCCTTTTCTGTTTACATCTGTGCCTGCCCACAAAAAACTAGAGAAAGATCACTCCTAGTTTGGCAGGTGCTCTGGGGTCAGGGCATTCCTGGCAGAACGAGGGTCAATTGAGAGGTTGTGCCAGCAGACTTAGACATGTCTTCCCTCTCCAGTTACAAACAGGGCTGGTCAAGTTGAAAATCCTGCAGGACACCTATTGCATTGCCCCCATTTCACAGTTTGGAAACCAAGGCTGAGCACCCTGCTGGAGCCTCCTGGTTTTTGCTTGGGGTCAAGAGTGTTGTCTTCTCCCACCCACTGTGCTGCCTCCCTTGGCTCCATCTGAGCACAATCACAGAGAGGTGAAGTAGCCACAACTGGTAACATAGGGCCACCTGTGACTCCCAGGGTGCATGTGCTACCCAAGACCCTGAACTGGGGGTTTCTAGAGAGCCTGGTGATTTCAACAGCTTACCTGACTCAAGAAGACTTAGGTGTCTCAAACAGAGCTCATGCCACATTTCATCTGCCAAGACACTTTTGAGTCACTTTATAGTGTAGGTACAATTGGGTGGTGGCCCGTTTGGAATGACAAGAAAGCATATACCAAAGTCTAATTGCTACCTTTTTTCTTTTCATGGTGATCCATTAGATAGGGACATGTTTTAAAATGTTTAAGTACAGGTCATTTCCAGCTCAAGCTGCAGATGTCATTTTAATCTTAATTATTTCCAGAGGTGAGGAGGATATAGCAAACCTACCCTCTTAGTTGTTTGGTCTGGATGTGGCAGAGAGGTACCGATATTGGAGACAGAGTGAAAAGGAACTCACAGGCAAAACAATAAGCTGTATCCAGACTCTCCAATAAGCCCTATTTGAAGGTCTTTCTGGCCTCCAGCTTGGTCCTGGATCTGGCCATGTTGCTGACTGCCCATTCTAGTACTCTTTTCCAGTGAACTCTGGATGGGAGTCCTGGAGTAGATGTCTGTATGTCCCATTATCTAGTTGTGTCTCCTTCTTCACAAGTCATGCAGAACTGGCTCTGAGGAGGATAACCCAGGGAGTAAAAGATGGTTTGCTCTGTCTTAGAGATCACTGAGGCTCATGGAATGGAGTGTTGAAGATACCTGTCCAATGAAGGGGCAGTAGCCACACCTGCAGAATTCCTTGCCAATCCCAAGTGCTAAATCAGTGGGGGGTGACCAGCACTTTATTCTAAGAATGGATTATGTGATTGATGAAATGTGGGCTGCAGACCAGGCAAAATGGTGAGGTCATCCACAGGTTATCAGGAAAAGGAGGCCGGTACCACCCAGGCTGACTTGTATGGGCACTATCTTTCACACAGCAAAAAGAAAGAAATCATTCTTATTGAAATTTATAAAGGAAATACCTTTTTTTAAGGGTTAGAATATTTTTTTCTGCCTTCCTGATGGAATTCCTCAGTCTTTGCTGTAGGGATGAGATAACCTGAGGTCTTTGTAGCCACCAACAAAACATGTATTTCCTGTTCCAGGCTGTGACGCAGTGGGGTTCAGTGTAGGCCTGCTCTACTGCTGCCGTTTGAGTGTCCAGCCTGAGGGAGCAGTACCCACTGGGACACTGTCTCTTGAAAGTGGCAGAAGGCGAGAGGCCAGGGTGGAGAAGGAACCGCATGCTCTCACTGGACGTGACACTCATTATGTCCTCTGTTTCATAGGCCCAGGCAAGGCTGGGACTTGGCCTTGTGGTGCAGATCAGGGGTGTCAGGGGTCAGAACTGGTGGCACAATAGTGCACTCTATCACCCAGGTGCCCTTCCTTCTCCTGCCCTTGGTACAAAGTGGGGCTCCCCAGGTCAGCTTGCACAGGACAACTGCCACCTTCCTCAGCATGATTCCCAGTCTCTGGGTGGCCACATGCTGGGGGCTTGTTCCTGGGCAGTTTTCAGACCAAGAGCAAGGAGGTGATGGCACCAGGACTGTAACTCCTGGCGTGAGCCCTGAGGACTCGGCAAAGGGGCCATGGGTGGTAGGGAGGGGTGTCCACTCTGGAATCAGGTGAGGCTCTGTGGAACAGGTGACTGCTGAACTGGGCTTCTGAGCAATGGAGAGAGTTTCAGCAGGTACAGGGGCCCCAGCTTAGCAAGAGGGTATGTCTTGAAAGTGTGGCCTGATCCTCCCTAAGCTCAGCCCAGTGGCATGAGTAGGGTGAGACACTTCCCAGGCCTGGGGCTCACTGCCCTGCCTGTCAGGGCTCTTCAATCCCATCTTCTCTGGAGTCTCCTGAGAAGAGACCATGTCTCTTGGACCTCTCTGCACATCTGCTTTATTTGACCCCCATCCTGCCATCTTGCCAGCCCCTTCCCCTGAGCCTGGCTGGCTGGCTGACAGATGTTTAAATACATCTCTTTATTATCTGGACCCCATCATCCTTGTCCCCACCTTGCCCCAGTGCATGTGCCCATACCAGGGCTGCACACTGACCCTGCCAGGTTCCATATGGCTTCTCTCTTCTGTCTCTTTCTCTCTGGGAAGGGCTCACTCAGGATAACAGTGTGGAACTCCAAAGTCTCTTGATCTAGAGGGGCAAATGGAACACTTAGGGCCATGGATTTGGGCTGAAGGGAGGACTGACTGTTCTGGGGAAGCAGGCTTCACCCTGTTCCTCCTCCAGTGGACTGGCATCTGTGCACGGCCTGCAGCTGCAACCTGGAGGAATTTCTAGTGTCTAAGGGACACCTGAGGGCTTATTCCAGGGGAGTAGAAGCCTGGAGGAAGCTCCTGGGAGTGTTCATGAGTCAGCAGTGTTGGCCAGCTTTTTGTCACTATGACCCAAGTCCCTGACATAACAACTTAAAGGAGGAACAGTTTATTTTGGCTCACACAGCGTTCCCTGGCACCATTGCTGTGGGCCTGAGGTGAGTCAGAGCATCATGGTGGGAGAGTGCAGCAAAGGTCACTGACCTGGGAAGCAGAGTGAGAGAGAACACGAGGCGGTGGCAAGATGGAGTTGCCAGGGGCACACTGCAGGGACCCACTGCCTCCCACCAGGTCCCTCCCAGTGGTTCATTCAGTCACTAGGGGACTGATCCACTGATGAGATCAGAGCCCTGGTGGTCCTGTCAGGCCCCAAAGTCCCACCTCTGGACAGTACTACACTGGGGACAGAACTTCAGTGCCTGGCCTGTGGGGGGCTTTGCCCGAACTTCCTTTCTATCTTAAAGGAAGCCTATTCTTGCCTCTGAGCTTCTGCTAAGCATGAATCAGCCTGTAGCCTCTGCACAAGCAAGGCCTGTTGGCCTCCCCATGACTGCACAGGAAGTGTTCTACCTCCTACCTGAACTGCCAATGGTTCTTCAAGAATAACTCACTTTTTCCATGTGAGGGAGACACTGGCTGCAGAGATAGGGCTGAGCATCTGTGTGGTGCATGTGTGGTTCCAGAACCAGAGAGCTAAAGTAAGGGTTTCTTGCTTCTGTGTTGCTCTTTCCTGAGGCAGGAGCAGAGGGTGCTGCACTGGCTGACAGGCTCTCTGTCCTGAGCTCCCTGGAGAGCAGCTCTCTCCAGTAACAACCCTGCTGTCACAGGGTTTCAACCGCAGCTGATGTGCAGACCAAGGCATCTGTTTTAGAGTAACGTCTTTATTTTCCTAGTGACCGTGCCTCTGAATCTGCCAGCCATTGGTACCAATCCAGGTCTTTGGGTTCAGCCATATTCTCTACTTTACATTTATTTTTAAATTCATATCTGTGTACTCCAGATACCAAATTTTGTTTCTAATAATTCAAAGAGAAACCCAAAAAGCACTGAGATGGCATGTTGGTATAGTAGCATGAGAGCCTTGGCGGCCCTCTCCCCTCACCAGCTCAGTCCATACCACCGCCCTGTCCTCCTGGCCTGCCAGGGTCTGCTGCCCCATCATGGGCTGTTCTGGAACTTCTGCCTGTGCCTCTTCCTACCCCTGCAAGTGCCTGCCTCCTACCTGCTTCCCTGATCTGCAGAGGGTGATGCATGCTGCCTTCTCATTTGCTGGAGATGAACTAGGGGAGATTTCCTGCAGCTGAATTCCTCAGAGGGTTGAGATGGGATTTGAATGGACTCCATGGAGCAGGCAGTTGAAGAGGCCCCTGTGCCCATGGGGGCACTTTAAACCTCTGAGGAACCTTGCAGTAAAGACATTTTAAGACCCAGTGTTTCCTACACACACACACACACACACACACACACACACACACACTCACACACGTGCATGCACTAAACATATGTTGAGATCTTATGGAGCTCCAATGTTCCACTGTTCCAAAGAACAGTTTGAGAAACATGGGGTTCAAGTTCCTTAGTCCAAAGTGCCAGGTAGGTCTCAAAAACAAGATGTCAGGTGGGGGGCGAACAGTCTCTTGGCTCATTCAAGTCACTTGTGGCACTTGCTGAGAGGGAGTCCCTGTTCCTGTGGGGTAAGCATCCTCCCCCTCCACTGCAAGGGATCTTGTGTGCTCTTCCTTGGCCTGTCTCCACATACTAGCTTCTCAGCAGAGCTGAACCCTTTCCCTGGCCCCTTGTGTGCAACCTATTGTGCCCAGCATCTGAAGTGGCCCTCTCTCCTGCCAGATGAAGAAGCTGGCCAGGTGGCAGCAGCAGCAGCAGCAGGACCAGCAGAACACACAGAGGCTGAGCTCTGGTAAGTGCTGGCCCCTGAAGACTGGTCTCTGCTGGCTCCATGAGAGATGGGCACTTGGCAGAACCCAACTTGCTGCACTTGGGAGAGTAGCCCACCACAGGGGGGTGAGCCAGGAGGAGCCAGTGAGAGAATGTGGGCCAGAGCCCTGCATCCAGAACTGCAGATGAGGGAGGCTCTGGCCCAGCGCAGAGCCAAGCTGGGGCAGGTATCAGGGCACCTCAGAGTCAGAGGCCTGTCCCATTGCTCGTCTCCATTCCTCCTCCTCCTAGCCTGGCCCATTTAATAGAAGACTCCCCTGGCTCAGCCTGTGACAGGTGACCTGAGACAACCCACTTGAAGGAGGAAAGATTTATTTAGGACAGGGTTTCAGTCCATGTTGGGGTTGTTGTCTTTGGGGTCCATGTGTGGCACACCATGGCAGAGTGTGTGGCAGAGGAAAGCTGCCTGCCCCATGGAGGCCAGAGAGCAGAGACCACAGTAGGATCTGGAAGGAAAAAGAGGAAGGTTCCAGGCATGTGCCAGTGACCTACTTCCTCCACTGGTTCCCCCTCCCAAAGTTTCCACCATCTCCCACAGTGCCACAGGCTGAGGACCAAGCCTCTAGCTTCTTGAGGGGACTTAATTTCCCAACCATAGCAACCCCTTCAAAATAATGTAAAATGATGAGAATACAAAACACCCCTGAGGTGAGCAGCAGTTACTGTCCCCCTCTCAGATGGGCAGATGAAGGCTCTGCAAGTCTGAGCAGGGTCCTGGCATAGGTGAGAGATGGAGGCAGGTCAGGAGCAGCTCTGACTATGCTCCATTGGGCTGGGTGTTCCAATCCACCACTCACTGGATGTGCCCTTCCTGGATGTACACTTGCTTTTTTTTTTTTTAACTAGGGAAGGTGCAAGGAGTTGGGAGAGGAGTGAATGATGTGACTGAGGGGTGTTCAAGAAAGTACTAAGGAAAAAGCATGGAGAATTACAGGTTAGAACCATATCATTCTTAAAGGGACTTGCTGCCCAACTCGTCACCCATCAGAGTTCCTTGAACCCTTGTGCCTTGAACTGGTCATTTTACACTTCAGTGTGTGCACAGGCCACCTGCAGTCTTGGTGAAGTGCAGGTTCCAATTTGCAGGGAAGGTCTGGGTCACCCTGAGAGTCTGCATTTTTAACAGCTCTCAGGTGGGGCCACTGCTGCTGGCCTACGGACCACATCTTGAAGGCTTTGCAACAGGCATAAGTCCTCATCCTTGCTTAGACCCTAAACTATGCTTGACATCTAGGCTAGGTTTGATCCATAATTTGGCTCTTACAGTCAAGAGTTCCCTTAGTGCTCACTTAACAATGAGAGATGCTAATAGAGAAAAGAGCTGAGCTGGGGCAGGGATATTGGGAAGGGTGGGCAGTGAGTCAGCCAGGAGCTAGTGTTCTGCTTCAGAACTTCCCTCAATGCCAATGGACCTGGGACCAGCTGTTCTGTCTCCTCATGCCTGGGACTATGCATCCCCAGGTGGGGAAATGGTACCTGCCAGTTCTATCTCTCAGGGCCCTGCAGTTTTCTGAGGCCCTCAAGTAATGTAAGTTGAGCCCATCTAGGCAACAAGCTGAAAGGGAGAATGCACTGGCTGTGGCATTAGGAGAACACAGACTCAAATCCTTGCATGGTGTTTAACTCTGGGCCAGTTCCTGGAGAGACTCAGGGAGCAGAAGTTGGGGGAGGAGGGACCCTTTCACCCCAAGGCTGAGGGGGTGAGGTTTCTGTTACCCAGTACAGCATGTTGTAACTCCAAGGCACATACAGTCTCATGGAATCTTCCCATCAACCCCATGAGGTTCACTGGTCCAGTATCATGACTCCCATGGATGAATGGGTTCATAACGGGTTATTGGTGGATCTTTAGAGTCATCCATCCTGGGGTGGTCACACCTGAGTGCAGGATCCAACCCTTTGTTTAAGTGCCATGTTTATAGGTGCTCTCAAATTTCAATTGTGCAGCTGCCAACCCTTCTCTGTCTTCCAAGGTGGGGGCCTTTGGTTGGGCACAGGCTACAGTCACTAATGTCTGCTCACCTCCTTCCATCTTGTGAATGAGGGAGTAGGCCCAGGCATGAAGCTCCACCACCATCACACAGGTCCTCAGGTCACACAGCTCAAGGTGCCCTCCATGATTTTCAGACCTGGTGTTTTCACCTTCTATAGTCATTCCCACACTGAGTAGGTCTGACTTCCAAAGGTCCTGAGAGTCATGGTGGTGTCTGCCCAGAGTCAACCTGGATCACAGCATGGGCATGTGGTAGTGAGGGGTGTTAGGTCCAGAGTGGGGCTCTGGGCTGCAAATCGAGGATGATCTGCCACCATCTTTGTCCAGCAGCTCAGACGAATGGTTGTGGGCGTGCCGGCATGGAAGGGATCATAAACACCTACAGAGCTCTTCCCATCCCCAGCAGCTCCTGGTCATCAATCAGAGCATCTACAGCTCCAACCCCTTCTGCCAGGGTCTCACTCCACCCCAGATGCCTGGAGATCACATGCACCCTTAAGGTGCATGGGCCTCCACCCTGCTGTCGCCTCTCCTTCCCCCAGATGCACCCAGACAATCACTGTGACTCTGCAGCAGGACAAGTGAATGACAAAACATGGCTAGAGTCCCCCAAGAATCAGCTACTGGGGGCTGCAAGGGAAGGCTGCTGTGGGTGCTCACCAGTGAGGTGCACCTCAGAGTTCTAGATCTTCTTAGCTGAGCTTCCCTTAAGTCCCACCTCACTTCTCTATAAACCAGTGCTCAGCAGGTGAGACCTAAAGAGCCCTGAGGTGGGGGAGCACAGAGGTGCAAGGCTAAAGCTCAACCTCAGGGTTGACCACAAGACACTCACAGAGTCTGTGAGGAGCACAATTCATGGATCTATAGATGGAATCACCGGCGATAAGTTACTCTGATAACTAAAAGAGAGTTTTAGTCAATAAGTCTTCCAAAAACAAGTATCAAAGACAAAATCCCTCACAAAGATTTTGTCCACATTTCCTCCTTACTTGAAAAATAAGTGGCCAGGTGTGGGCACATGCCTGAAATCCCAGTGGCTCAGGAGGCTGAGGCAGAAGGATTGCAAGTTTGAGGCCAGTCTCAGCAACTTAGTGAGTACCTAAGCATCACAATGAGGCCCTGTATCTAAATGAAAAATACAAGAACTGGGGATGTCTCTCCCTGGTCAAGCACCCTGGGTCAGTCCCCAGTGCTCCTTACCCTCACAGAACTTGTCTTATTAAAGCCACACTACCCCACCCATCACACAACAGCAAGTACTGACCAGGTCTGGACCTGCAGGCCTCTCCAGGCTGACCTCGTTCATGCACAGCTCTGTGGACATGCACGTGTATGTTTCTGATGTCCATTCTTCTGAGGGCAGTCACAGTGACCTTCCTCACTCCAGGCCGTGGGAAAGCAGGCAGAGGTTTTGGTGTCAGGTTCTTCTACCGCAGAGTCTCAGGGTCCACATTAGAGAAGGCCCCTTGGTGACCCTCACAAGGTGGAGCTGTTTTCACCTGTTTACTTTAGATGCAAATGAAGCCTCCCTTGCCTCCCCATCAGGTTGCTGTCATCTCTCAGTGGCCCCATGAAGCCCCTTTGGTTTCTGGGTCAAGGGTGCACACCACTCTCCCTATCCTACATGGTGCAGATTGGGAGACAGAAGGCATGCAGCCTGTGTGTGCTGTTTGAAAGGGCAGAGGTTATCCTGGACTCCCATCAGACTCTCTGAATAGACACTTCTGAGGCCAAGTCCACAGACCCCTGGCCCAACCTCTGCAGTGTCCCTGACCCAGCCTCTTCTGTGTCCATGGTCCAACTTCAGCAGGGGTCCTTGACTCAACCTCTGCAGGGTTCATAGCCTAGACTCTGTGAGGACACTCCCCCTGCATACCTGCTGTCCATACATGCTGTCCTTTGCTGTGCTGCACTCCATTTTAGCACCATCATGTTCTAGTTTATGTTTTCACCTGTTGCACTTTGGACAGGAGCCCCCTAGTGAGGCTATTGACTCCTGGATTAGGCCCCTCTCCCTTCTCTCTGCCACTGTCCCCAGTACCTGCCTTCCCTTCACCAGTGAAGAGTCATGGGGGATGTGCATTTGACTGGATTTCCTAGCACTGAAGCAAGTTTCTCCTCCCAGACACCCATGTCAGTGTTTCTTCTCCATTTCAGGTGCTGAGCCCCTGTTCTATGACCTGGATAGAGAACACACTTCCCTCAATAACCTGGGTGACTGTTTCCTAGCAACCTCAGAATCTGGGCCCCTGCAGTCAGAGAGGGCAACCACACTGATCCTCTGTATTCCATGCAGAATGTGTACTTCACCTGTTGAGTCTTCCCAGCATCTGTGGCTAGGCTCCCAGACGGAACTACCATATTCTGTGAGGGGTGGCTGACTTTAGGACAGGGAGGCCAGGGGAGAGGTGGGCTGGGCAGGGCAGTGTGTGGGATGCTGCTGTTGTATAATGATTTGGCGTAGCTCGGCATTTCCAAAGACACTGTGTTATGGATTACCTAGTTCAATGTTTCTAATAAGAGTCTTAGGATTATATAGGAAGATGTGCTCATTAAGGACACTCATGCAAATTAGATACCTAGGGGTTCCTAACAACTTCCTGCTGTTTTGGGAAGCTCTCATGAAGAGGTGTATGTATCTGTCCTTCTGTACACCCACAGACAGACAGCTGTGTGCATGACTGTGTGATCTTTCATACCTTGTCATCAAAATTTATCCCTAATTATAACAGACTCCAAAAGTTACAGCAAAAGTAACTTTATTTTCAGTGTGACCTATATTTAAGGTAATGCTTGATGCATGTAAGTTATAAAATGAGATAGTTTGAAGAGACTTGTCAGCAGGGCAGAGAGGCTGCTCCCTACCCCGTAGTGCCAGAACCCATGTCTTCCAGAGCATCCAAGGCCTGGAAAGCAGATCTTTGTGCTGGCAGCCCCCTCCAGAGGAGTCCTGCTCTTTGGGGTTCAATCACTGGGCTTGGGTAGGACAGAACAATCTCTGATCACATTTTTAGAAAACATGTGGCTAGACTCTTGAGCTTTCCCTCAAATTCTGACATGGTGCCAGGTTGTTGGGGGCCTCAGCTTTCACAAGTGTCGGGTGAGGCTGACAGTATGGACCTACCTCCTTGAGGACACTGAAGTTCCACATAGTAGGGCTGCAACCAAGATCTGGTGTTTGTTTAAAATAGAAGCAGAACACCTACTTGGTGGGCAGGCTGCTGCGGGCTGCAGGCAACCTGCCCACCATGTCTCTAATGCTGAGAGCTGAGGGCTGCTGGGCCTACCCATCCTCTGCAAGGCCTGTGCTGGCAGAACTGGCAGCTCAGGAGGAGGCTGGAGTTCTTCAGTGGGAGAGGCTCAGCCCCAGGGGTCAGAGCAGGCATGCTCTGGTGGTGTTCCAGAGCAGGGGCTGACCAACCATGACCTGTAGGCCTGCTTCCTAGTTTTTAATGTGTCATTTATGTAAGAGAGAGAGAGAGAGAGAGAAGAATATGTGACAGACTGTGTGGCCCAGGAAACCTGACATACTTGCTGCCTGTGTTACCTGGCTCTTGGCAGAAGCATTTCGAGGGTTTCCTGTTGTCAAGGTCCTGTTTCTGTATAGCCTGTGGAGCTCTCCAAGGTGGGAGGACCAGTGGAACCCAGGGATCTGCCCCAGCCCATGAGTCTGGCCCTCAGCGCATAAGACCCAGCAGCCACGTACACAGGGACATTCGCTTCTTGGTCTCCTGCTGGTGCTAGGATGGGGCTTCTGTGCTGGGAGTGTTTCTGGGAACCAGAGTGGGTGGGCAGGACAGAGGGACAGCCTGCACTCCTCTGAGGGACTGTACCAAATGTGCTCCAACTCTGGGGGCATCACTGGAGCCTTGCACATAGCCACAGGTCCCCTCTACTGTGAGCTGGAGGGAACACATCCCTTAAGGTAGAGTCTGTGTCCTGCAGTTTCTGTGCCCTTGTGTATAATCTATGCAAACCACCAAGAAAGCCACACCAATATGACCAGCAGGATCATGCGGATGCTGGGTGGCCCAAGGTTTCTGAGTGAAACTCAGTTGGAGGATGTGACATGTGTGTGAACATAGACAGAGGTCCACTTCCACTCTTTACTGACCACAGTGAAATTAAAGACCTCTTACCAATGAGCTGTGTTCATTCCAGGGTGGTGACTGGGGGAGCCCAGAGTGCTATCCATGGGACCACAGGGGATGAGGTGCAGGTGAAGCTTTAAGTGACAGGGGATTAATAACCAGAATATGTTTCAAAAAACAAGAAATTTAACATCAAAAGAGCTAACAACCCACTCAACAAAAGGGTGAAAGATCTCAAGAGACATTTCCCAAAAGAAGAAATACAAATATTTGGCTAACAAATATCTGAAAAATATCCATCACCCTTAGCAATCAGTGAGATGTAAATCAAAACCACACTAGGATTTCATTATAATTTTAATTTCATTTCAATTATAATTGCTGCTCAAGATGTGGGGAAAAGTACACTCATACATTTTTGGTGGGACTGAAAATCACCAAAACCAGTTTGGAAAGAAGCATGGATGTTCCTCAAAATACTAGGAATGGAACCACCATATGACCCATGTATCCCACCCCTGGGTATATATTCAAAAGATCTAAAATCAGCATATTTTAGGGATGCAGTCATATCAATGTTTGTAGCAGCACAATTCACAATAACCAAATTAGGAAACAGCCCAGGTGCCTATCAATAGACAAATGGATAGAGAAAATGTGGTGTATATATGCAAGGAAGTTCTTCTTACCCATAAAGAAGAATGGTACTATGTTATTTACTAGTAAATAGGTGGAACCAGAGAACGTCATGCTGAGTGAAATAAGTCAAACTCAGAAAGACATGGGTCAAATGTTTTCTCTCATATGTGGAAGCTAGAGAGAAAAAAGTAATTATAAAGGAGGGATCTTATGAAAACAGAAGGAAGATCAGTAAAGTTGAAGCAGGAACCTAGGGTGAGGGAGGTGGGGAGAAAAGGGGAGGAACTGGGTGCTTTAGTCAGCTTTTTCACTGCTGTGACTAAAAGGATCTGACCAGCACAATTGTAGAGGAGGAAGAGTTTGTTTGAGGGCTCATGGTTTCAAAGGTCTCAATTCATAGAGAGCTGGCTCCATTCCTGAGGACTCCAGATGAGGTTGAACATCATGGTGGAGGACCATGGCAGAGGGAAGCAGATGGCATCATCAGGAAAGGGAAAGAGAGAAAGAGAGAGAGAGAGAGAGAGAGAGAGAGAGAGAGAGAGAGAGAGAGAGAGAGAGAGACTCCACACTCCAGATACAAATTATATATCCTGCAGTCACGCCCCTAATGAACCACTCCCTCTAACTACACCCCACCTGCCTCCAGTTTCCACTCAGGTAATCCCATCATGGGGATTAATTCACTAAATAGGTCAAAACTCTCACAACTCAATAATTTCTCCTCTGAACCTTCTTGCATTGTCTCACACATGAGCTTTTGGGGAACACCTCACATCCATGTCATTGCACAGGGGATCAAGTTGACCATATTATGCCATGAGCATGTATGAATGTATTACAAAGCATCATGATTTTATATGTGACTAATGCACAGTAACATATGTAACTGTAAGTGTAGTAAATAAGCAGAACGAAGACCAATAAAGTAGAGGAAGCAGGTAACGGAAAGGTGTGGGGGAGAAAATTGGGAATTGACATGGAGAAAATTACATTGTGTGCATTTATGAATATGTCAAAATCAATTCCACTATTTTATCTAAATATAACTCATTAAGAATTAAAATTTTAAAAGTATTAAGGATCCCAACGAACTTTTTATGTGAGTTTTATCTATTGGGATTTAACATATGAAAAAATTTCAACTGAAAATTTTAGAAATATTTATTTAAAATAGAAGCCATAAACTCACATGAGCATTAATGCCACTTTTTAAAGACATAATATTTATGTCTTTTTAAAGACATAAAACAGAAATCACTAAGTATTATATTGTTCCCCATTTTTGCACATCTGTTTAATGTTCAACTTGAGAGAAGACAGTCTCCTCTCTGTACATAAGACTTGCTCAGTGTGAGATCTGGCTTTGCATACTTTCACCCATAGGTGTGGAGGGAGAACTTCAACAGCATTTCATGCATCGCATGGGTATTCGTCTACGTCACATAAAACAGCAACACGTTGTCTCTTTTTAAAATTTGAGTTTGAAACCATGTTCTCTGTTATAATAAAATTCTAGCACCTGGGTCTTGTTTCCTATGGCCATTCCCTAATGAAAGGAGTCAGCTCCTTGGAGAACTGGCTCATTCTTGCAGGACTGGGCAGGAGGCATAGCTGCCTCTCTGTTTATGAAGAGCCAGATCCCGATTCAACCCACAGCAAGGTGAAAAGATCAGGGGTCGAAATGGGTTTAATACACTTAACTTGTGACATTGTAGCACAGCCTGGCTCACCTTGAATGACTTAGCACTCTACCATCTGCCCACAGCAGGCAAAAGCATCTAATGCAAGCATGCTGTGGTCTGAGGTGTTAGACAACCTCACATAATGGATTGTAGCCTCCGGAAAGTGAAAAGCAGAGTGGTCTACTGGGACAACATTATTGGTTCTACAGGATGCGGATCTCTTCTGCAACATTATTGTCAAAAAATCATAACTTGAGTCACTGTAGTCTGGGACTCTCTGTAAGCAAGATGAGCCCTGAGCATCTTTCTATAATTCATTGGCACACCACACCACCCACACACACACACAATGATGGGAACCATCAAAGGGAGACATGGTCAGAGCTGGAGCAATTGGAGTACCAGAATGAATGAAGTATCAGGTTATATCCTGGAGTAGGAAATAAAGATCTGTGCATCTGTATTATTGTGCACTAATGATTGATATGTAAACTCAGAAAAAGATGAATCCAGGTGAACATGCACACCCTGCCCTCAAGCAGGTGGGGCTTGTGCCCCCTCCTGGCAGGTGAGATGTGCATTTGGGTTTCCTTCTACAGAGCATGGCTAGAGAACAGAGGAAAAGGTAACCTGGCAGAGATGTAACAAATGACACCCCACAGGTGACTGGGGTCAACGCTGGCAGCCTATGTCAGTTAATAACAATATATCAGAACTGGATCATTAATAGTAACAAGGTTGCCATGCCAAAATGTTAATAATAGGGGAGACTGATGTGGGCTACATGGGACTTCTCCTTACTATCTTCTGATTTTTTTCTCTTAATATAAAACTGAATCTGACATTATTGCCCTATGTACATATGTGATGGTGTGATTCTACATCATGTACAACCAGAAGAATGAGAAATTATGCTCCATTTAAGTATGATGTGTCAAAATGCAATTTATTGTCATGTATAACTAATTAGAACAAAAAAAAGTTTATTTTACTGCTTGCCTAGCATGCCTGAGCTACCGGGTACAATCCCCAGTACTGTGAACAAATGAAAAAAATAAAGTTTTTGTTAAAAAATCCACTGGTCAACCTTGTATTTTGAGGAGGATTTTTTAGTCTTGTTTGACTTGGCGAAATCATCATTGGTCTTTTGGAAAGTATTGTTTCCTTGGGCAGATATAACCAAAGTTAACACATTACATTTCAGCACATTAAAACTGACTGCATCAGCTAATGCCACCATTGGTCTCATCAGAATAGTCTTTGAATAGTGAAGAGCAGCAAGCACACAAACAAATACAAAGTTTGTGAAAGTTTTCCAAAGTTCTAATTTTCTTTGGAACACTTGACTTTTCTCACTGGCAGCAAAAACTGTGGGTTGCTGCCCTCAGGCAGGCTCTCTCTACTTCTTTCTGTAACAATGTCTACCACAGCTGTAGGCCTGCAGCTGCACAGCAAGCCAGCCATCCTTCAGGTAACAAGGGTGATGCCTTGTTCATGCTCAGGGCTCCAGAGCCTCCCAACTATTGCTTTGGAGACAGTTAAACAGAACAGGGACAAGATAGGTGAGTTTTATCCCAGATCCCTGAAACAGCAGTGGGGGTGGACAGGTCAGGAAGAGGCGGCTTATGGTGGTGGTGGTCACCAGAAGATTACTAAGCACCAACCACTGCAGTCACTCTGCTGCCACCTGGGCTTGCTCTTGCCTAGGTTGGACCTGCCTGTATGTCCTGTGCACACCTCTGATAAGGGGCACATGGGTCAGTGCAGGGCAGAGAGAGGGTTCTTGGCCAGGATATCTTGCAGAGACACTTGGTCCATCTTGCCTGGGCAGGCATGTGTCTGTGGCAGTCAGTCATGGAAGAAGGCTCTGCAGGCTTCCTGGGTCTCTCAGGTTAGCTATGGAGAGACTCTTTTGCCACTGTCCTAGGGACCCCTCTCCCTGGGACTGCAATTCAGCTCAGGCTGCATGATGCTCTGAAACTCAGGCTTTTTGGGTTTGGGGAGACCATGGAGGAGACATGAGCCAGGGAGTGGCACAAAGTGGAGACTTACTCCTCCTGCGAAGAGTGGTTTGGATTCCAGTGACTGCCCAGTCCCCAGGTCCCTCTTAGGTTCTTCACTTGAGCATTGTCGACCTGCCTCTGGCCCAGGGGAGCAGGTAATTCTTGCCCCTTCAATCTTTATTCAGTCTTTCAGCAGCACGGATGTCTGCTTCCACCAGGCAGGTGAAGCTTATTGTCAACACCCTTTCTGTATCTTTGTCTCTGATTGCAGGAGAAAGACTTCACTGATCAAGGGGTTTCAGGGCTTATAGTGCTGGGGGCCAATGACCCAGAAATTGTTTACAGGGAGGTCTAAGACCTGGGCCAAAGATCCCCTGGAAAACTAACATTTACACAAAGTTTTGCAGACACTCTTCAAGCATGACTGCTCAGGGTCTTCCCACACCCACATAATGCTCTAGGGCCTGTTCCCCTCTCAGTCAAAGGAAATGTCCAGCACACAGCAGGCTTACCTGAGGCTCCACAGCTCAGGGACCCCTGGCTCAGCACAATTCCCTCTCCAGACTCCAGAAAAGGAAGCAAGGGACCAGCTACATGAGCCAGGGATGCACTCTGGGCTGTGTTTGTTCCCCCTCCCCAGGCTCAGTGTCTTCAGGAAGTCCCCTAGCCTATAGTGGTTTGGCTTATAATTTTTTAACTTTACAATGGTGCAAAACCAAGGCACTTTCAATAGAATCTACTTTGAATTCTGCTCTTTTGACACATTGGAGATGTGCAATGTGCAGGCAGAGGTGGGGTGCCACTCCCAGTCACCTCCTGCTCTGAGATGGGGACCTCCTCAGAGACCCGTGTGACTCAGCTGAGAGGTACAGTGGATTAGATGGATTTGGTGTATTTTTGACTTATGGTAGATTTACTGGGACACATCCCCACTGGTGTTGAGGAACATGTCTGTGCCTTGGGGTGCTGAGGACACACCCAGGGGAAAGGCTGCCCTGTGAAGTTCCTCTGCTTAGAGGAACCACTGGAGAGTTTCTTTGAGGAGCTCATTGGCTCACACTACAGTCACTCTGTGACTATAGAGTTGTCTCCCTTTGGTCACCTTCAGGAACCTCAATGAGCTGAGGTCAATAGGCACTAAATTAGGCACAGGCCACATTAGTGCATTCTCAATTTACTCTAAAGTACCTCCTGGGTGTGTCATTCCACACTGCATCTATATGCTTTCTGCTAAGGCTTTTTCATACAACACTGATCTTCCTGAGATTAGTCACTAGAGTTACATGTAGCTGTGGTTTACCCTACTGCTGAATGTTGCTCTAGAAAAATAGAGCCTGTTGTTTTAACTCCTCATATTGATGGACGTTTAGCAGTTAATTCTCTGGTCCATGTTGGGCAAAAGTTGTGCATGTCTCCTGGGGCCCCTGCAGAGCAGCACCCATGGTAGGCGGAGCCTTGCCCCCTTGCTGACCAGCATGGAATTGATGGTTAGGAGGAGTTTTCCTTTCACACTTCGATCTACAATCTATTTGAGGTTGTTGTTGCCAGGGGTTCCACGTAGCTATGATCCAGTCCCTTATTCTCAGACTTTCCAGTTTCTGAGGAAGCCCCTTCCCTCCTGCTTCATGTTCTCATGGGATAATTTGACTAGTGTTTTCATCTCTGCCTGCCACCTGCCACTCTGTGGGGCTGTCCTCATGGTGCACAATTCCATGCTAACATGATCATTCCTCACCAAAGTTCTTTCTCTCCTCTGGTGCTCTACCTTTGAGCATTTGATGGCTGAGCTGGAGATGGTTATCTTGGAGTGCATTTGCATCTGCTTGTCAGTCTGGTACAGTTTCTAGTGCTGGAATTGGTGGAGATGAGTCTCTTGCCTCCCTTCAAACCTGGAGTTTGATAAAAATGATTGCATTTCATTGGGAAAATCAATTTACATTGCAAAAATTTCTATCTGATGATCATGTGATCATCACAATAGAGGTTAAAAAGTACTTTACAATCTATGCTAAGCCCATGGCCAACATCATTCTAAATGGAGGAAAACTGAAAGCATTCCCTCTAAATACCGGAACAAGACAGGGACACACTCTTTCACCACTTCTATTCAACATCATCCTTAAAACACTAGTCAGAGCAATTAGGCAAACCAAAAGAAATTAATGGGATACAAATAGGAAAAGAACTCAAGTGTCACTATTTGCCAATGACATGATTCTATATTTAGAGGATCCAAAAAACTCCACTAGAAAACTTCTAGAATAAATGAATTCACTAAAGTAGCAGGATATAAAATCAATATGCATAAATCCAATGCATTTCTATTCATAAGAGATGAATCCTCTGAAAGAGAAATTTAAAAAACACTCCATTCACAAGAGCCTAAAACAATAAAATAAAATACTTGGGAATGAATCTAACAAAGGAGGTGAAAGACCTCTACAATGAAAACTACAGAGTACTAAAGAAAGAAATTGAAGAAAACCTTAGAAGATGGAAAGATCTTCCATGTTCTTGGATAGGCACAATCAATATTGTTAAATGACCAGTCTACCAAAGGTGCTATTGAGATTCAAAGCAATTCTAATTCAAATCCCAAATGACATTCCTCATAGAAATAGAGAAATCAATTATGAACTTTATCTGGAAGAATAAGAGACCTCGAACAGACATAAAATTCCTGAGCAGAAAAAGTGAAAATGAAGCAGGTGGTATCACAATATCAGAACTTACAGAGCAATAGTAACAAAAACAGCATGGTACTGGCACCAAAATAGACAGGTCCACCAGTAGTACAGAATGGAAGACACAGAAACCCACAAAAATACAGATACCTCATAGTAGACAAAGGAGTCAGAAACATACAATGGAGAAAAGATAGCCTTTTCAACAAATGGTGCTGGGAAAACTGGAAATCCATATGCAGTAAAATGAAATTAAACCATTATCTCTTACCCTGCACAAAATTCAACTCAATATGGATCAAGGACTTAGGAATTAAACCAGAGACCCTGCAATAAATAGAAGACAAATGGGCCCAAATCTTCATCATGTTGGCTTAGGATCAGACTTCCTTAAAAAAAACTCCCAAAGCAAAAGAAATCAATCAAGAATCAATAAATGGGATGGATTCAAACTGAAATGCTTTTTCTCTGCAAAGGATACAATCTATAATGTGAAAAGAGTGCCTACAGAGTGGGAGAAAACATTTTCCACAAGTACTTCAGATAGAGCACTAATATCCAAAATTTATAGAGAACTTACCAAAATTTATACCAAAAATACAAAAAAACCAATCAATAAATGGGCCAAGGAACTGGACAGACACTTTACAGAAGAAGATATACAGGCAATTAATAAACATATGAAAAAGTGTTCAACATCTCTAGTAATTAGAGAAATGCAAATTAAAACAACTCTAAGATTTTATCTTACTCCAATTAGAATGGCTATTATCAAGAACACAAACAACAATAGATGTTGGGATGGATGTGGGAAAAAAGGCACACTTTTATTTTGCTGGTGGAGTTGCAAATTGGTACAGCCACTCTGGAAAGCAGTGTGGGGATTCCTCAAAAAACTTGGAATGGACCCACATTTTTACCCAGTTATTCCACCCCTCGATTTTAACTCAAGGACTTAAAATTAACATACTACGGTAACACAGCCACAACATTTATAGCAGCTCAATTCACAATAGCTAGATTGTGGAACCAACCTAGATGCCCTTCAACAGATGAATGGATGAAGAAACTGCTGTATATGTACACAATGGAATATTATTCAGCCATAAAGAATAATTTGCAGATGAAAGGATGGAATTTTAGAATATTATGCTAAGTGAAATAATCAAATTCCAAATAGTAAAGGCTAACTATTTTCTCTGATAAGTGAATGATGATATATAATGGGGGATGGGAGAAGGCAAATGAGAGAAGAATGGGGGAACTTTAGATTAAATAGAGGAAAATGAGAGGGAGGAGGGGGCAGGGGTATAAAAAATGTTGGAATGAGACAGACATCATTAGCCTATGTATCTGTATGATTGCACGAATGGTATGAATCTACATTGTGCACAACCATAGAAATGAAAAGATGTACCCAATTTGTGTACAGTGAATCAAAACGCAGTCTGTAAAAATAAAAAAAATATTTAAAAAAGCACTTGACAATTTTAACATACAATCATTACATTTTTAAAATGAGTGAAGGAAACATTCTTATCTGATAGAAACAACAATTTTTCAGCGAACATGGTACTTAAGGTTGAACTATTGACAGCTTTTCCCCTGAGACAAGGAACAAGTCTAGCAGCCATCAGCAGTTCTATCAGCAATTTCTCAGAGGCTTCATTCAGAAAATGACAGAAAACAGAAACGAGAAAAAATAGATATATAAACATACACACATACATGATTTAAGATGTAGAAAGCAAATTGTCTTTATTAGTAGATAAAATAATAGTGAACCTAGAAAATAAAAAAAATACACTCAGCTGTAACAAAATTGTCAAGGCCATTGGATACAAGATCTATATTTTTTAAATAATTGAATTTTCTATATGCCAAAAACAAACAAACACGTTTTTAAAAAGGGACATTTATAATGGCTGCATAAACCTAGAAGAACCTAGGAAAAGATTTTCAAAACTTCTACACTAAAAGTTATAAAATATTATTAAAGATCTCAAGTAATTGAAAAAATTAGAAACCTTAAGAAGATTCTTTGTCAAGTACAAATAATGGTTACATAGGAGAAATTATTTATAAGCATAAACTGGAAAAATTTTAAGATAATTACAATATTTCTTACTGATAAAAAATCTATTAATATTTATTAAAAGAATACATACATCTTGCTTTAAAAATACAAAAGTCTCAATCCTAGCTACCTATAGCATAAAATTCAAATCATTCTAAGTAAGGCAATGGGTATGAGAACAAATTTTGCACCACTGTCATGGTATTTATGTTACTGGATTGGAGAATGGCTACAGTCATTATGCATATCTAGGTTAAAGAAATTAAGTAAACAACATGAATTAGGTTGCTTCTACTTCCAGAGAAGACTATCATGGACCAGATTTGACCTTCTGATTTCAATTAGAAAAAAATTCAGAAACATAAAATATGATTTTCAAATGTAGGATAACAGAAATCATGGAACTGTGATCTCATGGCAGGGAGACACAAACATGCCAAGGCATGTGGTTGTAGTCTTTCAACTACCCCCACCTAGACAGTGTCCCAGGCTGCTATGAAGGAGATGACACAGGAGAAGTGTGTGGTCTCTCTGAGATGAAAAGATGGTGTTGGTGCAGTGGGAGACCCTAGGAGCTGGAGTTCCTAACAGAGTGCAGTTCCCCTATCCAGTTCTGGAGCTCTCTCCTTTCGAGCTGCAAACAGAGTGAGCTCCAGAGATCCACTGAAATCTCCCCAAATCAGCACCTGAATATTGACCAGTGCTTGGATGAGAGAAAACTACCTGAGGCTGAGGGGAAAATACATATGAAAGGAGCAGATGTTACAAAATATCACCATGGCCAGAAAATATAATTCTCATACCAACTGGAGTAAAAAATTATACATGGGTATCAGATAGAGTGCTCAAGTCAAATAAGTATGCTCAGACAAAAACACATGTGTGAAAGTTATAGTGTTTTTACACATCTTCACCAACATTTGGAACAATTCAAATGCCTTCCATTGGTAAGTGGACCAGGTCTGGAGGCCAGGGTCTGGGTGCCTCCTCCACCTGCCCACACTCCCATATGCTTCCCCAGCCTGTGTACTTGTCTTCCACGCTCGTGCTGGGCCACCCGCCCCACCACAAGCACACTCACACAGCCTTTGTTTTGGGAATTAAAGTACTTTACAGTTATTGCCTGGTCTGGTGCTTGAGTTTTGCTGAGTCTGCTGCCATTTCTAAAACATGTCCCTCACGATAAGGATGGCTCCCTTCTGCACCATATTGAGGCTTCTGTCTGGTGAATGCTTCTCGGACCCCTGACACCACCACCTCACTGCCCACAGACCTGCTTGTGCCTTGGTCCCTGGTTCCCTTCCTGTCCACTCGTCAGCACACAGGGCCAGTCCTCCTGGAAGGGGCCCTTGCCAAGGCAGCAGGGAAGGAGGGGCAAGGCATCCGTCATGGCCAGCTCCCTGGGGTGGGTTTGGGGTGAACAACTGAACTTGCGACCTTACAGGGAGCATCTCCCTCTTGGCCAGTTTTAAAGGTTCATCCTTTCCTCCCCAAGCCACCCATCCAGAGGTAAGAGGAGTCCATCTGTAAGCCTGGCATGGAGTGGCCAGCCAGGGCTGCCAGGAGAGGAGGGCATAGGGCAGCAAGCCTTCCCCAACCCGCTCTGCATCCCACCGGCCTCTCATCCAGCCAAAATTGTTCGCAGAAGCAGCACTGCATCTGCTCTGTGTGCCCCCGAGGACATTTCTCCTTAGGTCCTAGTGCGGCTGCTGGACTGCTGGTGCTCCTCCTCAGGCCCCTGGCTGGTGACAGGGATTGTACAACACCTGCCACATGCCCCTGAGCATTCTCTGACATGGCAGTACAGGAATCATGGCAGGACTTGCCACAGCATCACAGCTACATGTCGCCTGTGAGGTTTGGGGCACATGCACACTAAACCCACAGAAGACCTGACAGAGGCATGCAGGGCGTGCTGGAAAGGGCACAGCTCCAGAGTCACTCAGGCCCAGATCCCCCTTGCATCTAGTCCCAGTGCCCATGGTGAGGCCATGGAGCCAGCTCCACACTCAGGCATAGCAACACTTCTGCCCCCACAAGCACAAACACCAAGGCCATTCCATCTGTTTTGAAGTAGGTTTCATGGGTTTCCTAATTTAAGACAAAAGCAGAGTTCAGTCAACAGTCACCCTGAAGCACAGAGCTCTGAGTGACAAGTGCAGAGGGGACATGTTCCTACTTGGGAGCCCAGGGAACACTGTGCACACATCCACTGCTGCCCAGAGGCTCCGGAAAGGTGCTGCATGTGGGGTCCTGCTTCAGTTGGGTAGGTGGCTGCCCAGGTCTGGGTGCAGGGCCCAGGAGGACACAGCAGGGACATCTGCCTGTTCCCTCCCTCCACCACAATCTCCTGGGATTGGTGGGGCCCCTGCAGGGCTTTATGCCCTCACAGTTTGGGCGAGGTTAGGTTCCCAGGCTTGGTGGTGGCCATCCTGGCCCACTGAAGGCCATAACACACACTGGTTAGTTCTCCTCAACTTGGTGACCGTGGCTGCAGTCAGCCAGCCTGGCAGACACCCTGATGCATCACTGAGACCCAAGGGCAGGGTCAGTGGAGACAGCCTCTCCTCCCCCTGGGTAGGAGGTCCTTTGTGAGGGAGTGTCCCCAGGCCAGCAGGACTGCCGCTATGACCCCTCAAGCAGGCACATCCAGGTCAAGCTTGAAAGTTGCCCAGGAAGCACAGCTGACATGGGGCCTTCCCCAGGCTGAAGGCCCTGGTTATGCTCAGGCCTGGGCTTCAGCACTGTCCAGCACCCTGCTCAGACACCTGTCTGCATGTGCAGAGACCTGTCATTCACAGAGCAGGGACAGGCCAACTTTATGCCAGTGATTCTGTAGCTGATGCTAGTTGCTGAAAAGCCTGAAAACTCACAGATCGTCACCCAAAGTGACCTACAAACACATAGCTGTCACTCCAGTACCATTGTCTTTGAATCCCAGGGTGCTCAGGTTTTCCTACCTCCATCTTCTATGGCACTCTGCTGGGGGCTGACCCAGACTTCTGCAGCCTTCCTCTCGACTGCACAGCCCAGTGCTGAGGACAGTTCCCTTTGCAGTCTCACCACCTGCTTTGAGGACAGCCATTGCCTTTTCCTGGAAGGGAAACAAGGCTCAAAAAGGTTAAAAAAGTGCACCCAAGCACACGGCTCAGGCAGGGCTCTGAAGGAACCTGGGCCCAGGCCTTGCTGCCCGTCAGTCTGAGTGGCAGGGAGCAGGATGCTCCAAAGGCCACCCACACAAGGATTCATGTGTTTGAAACACCACATTTGCTTTAATTTATTAAGCAACTAACAAAGAATACACAAGAGGTGGGGAGGGAACCCCAATGGCTTTCTGAAGAATAACAATTCTGGAGACAGAAGCCCAGAGAGGGATTTAATTTCCATGACATGCAAAATCAATGGGCAGTGAACTTGCTGTCCAATGGCAACACAAGGACAAACTTCAAAGGGGACAAATTCCAGGGACTGAGCACCTCTGCTCAGTTCCTGCTTTACCCTGGCCATGCACATGACTGAAGAGGAAATAAACAGAAAGCCCTGAGCACAAGCAGGACATGAGGGGTTGCTGTTCATCCCAAGGCTGCCTGACTTGCCAAACATTTATGGAAGCAGCTGTCAGCCTCCCCGGCCACAGGGTCCAGATGCATGGAGGCATGGAGCTGGAGGCAGGGCTGGAGGCTGTGCTCCACTGGGCACCTCCACAGGGCAGCACCGCAGGTGCCAGCTGGCCTCACTTCCCACAGCTCTGCACCCAGGCCATGACATCCAGTAGAAGGGGGTTTCTCTTCTCCTTGGTGACCTGTGTGAGGAAGTAGGAAGCAGGTCTCAGATTTCCCTCCTTTCCTTTGCCCTGAGAAACGGGAAGGCTGGGAGGCCAGCAGGAGGTCTGAGACAGGACAGGTGTCTCCAGTTCCACCATCAGCTCTACAGAGACAGCCCAAAGCACAGCAAGTCAGGTGAGGTGGCCCACACCTGCAATCCCAGCAGCTTGGGAGGCTGAGGCAGGAGTATCCAAGTTCAGAGCCTACCTCAGTAACTTGCTAAGATCTTGTCTCAGAATAAAAATAAGAAGGGTTGGGAATGTGGCTCAGTGGTTAAGCAACCCTGGTTCAATCCCTGGTGCCTAAATAAATAAATAAATAAATAAGAAGGGACAGCAGCTTTGAGTGCTGATGGATCCTGACTTGGAAAGAGTGTGAACCAAGAGCTGTAAGGAAGACAAGGAGGGGGTAGGGCAGATGGACAGTCACCCTGGAGCAGAAGCGGCCAACAGAGCAGCAGAGGACTGATACCCAGGGACACCCAGAATCCGAGCATGCTCCCAAGGTTAGTATGTCTACTTGGTTAACCAGGGGCTTGGAGGACCCAAGTGCTGCAAGAGGCCTTGGCTCACCTGGAGGAGGAGGGGGCTGAGCCAGAGAAGCGAGAGTGACAAAGTGCAGACCATAACTCAGCCTCCTGACCCCAGCATGTTCTCCATAGGCAGTACCCTTACAACGCAAGGATGTCCAACAAGAAAGTACGAGAAGCAATTCCGGCATCCCTGCCCCTGTGATCAGTTCTTCCTTCACCAGTCTGGCAGAACAAAAGGGGCAGAGGATCCAGGGAGAGGGCAGGGCTGATGCTTCCTGTCACTATGCCTCCCCTGATCCCCATGCTCACGGGCACAGGGCCAAGGGTGGGACACCACAGAAAGGATGCTGACCTCATGGAGGTGGCAGACTAGGGGAGACGTAGCATGAACAAGGATGGGGGAGGTCCAAGACTCCCACAGGAAGGGTCCAGAGAGGTGGCAGGGCCTGGGTGGGAGGCAACAGGGCTCAGAAAGGCTTCCACAGCAGGGTGCACCTGGACGCAACCTTGACAGGTGGTCAATGGGGAAGGGCACCTGGACAGAGGGGGACATGAGCAAAGCCTCCTGGTATGAGGGAGGGTGCACTAGAGACCTGCAGAGGTCAGTGCTGGCAGCCTGAGAGGAGGAGCAGCTGGCCCCCAGCAGGCCTGCTCTGGGTTGACTGTGTCCCCCAGAGGTTCATGTGTTGGAAGCCTGATCCCTCAGTGCATGGCATGTGGGGGTGGGGTCTTCAGGAGGCAAACAGGATTAAATGAGTGGTTTTGTGAGAAGGGGAAGCCACCCCAGCTGGCACCATGCTTCTCCCCATGTGGGACCCTCCGCCATGTTGGTGAGGGATGTGGGTCAATGTCTAAGTGGTGACCAAATCTTCTAGAGAGGGGAGTGGTGCCACTTCTTCTCCACTTGGCTCTTCTACCTGATTTCTGTGTGTATGTGTGTGTGAGGGGGGTGGTTTTATGGAGACATAATCATACATCATAGAATTCACCCCAAGAGTAGAATTCTAGGTTTAGGAATATAGCTCAGTTGGTAGAGTACTTGCCTCACAAGCACAGGGACCTGGGTTCAATCCCCAGCACTGCGTACATTCAGAGTTTGCAATCCTCACTGCTATCTAATATCAGAACATTTTCATCACCAACACAAGCCCCTTCAGTTACCCCCTTCTGCCCTCCCCGGCCTCTGGCAACTACTTCTATCTGCTCTCTCAGTAATGTTGCCTCTCCTGGACATTCTCTGCAAGTGGAATCACAGGTATGTGATCTGTGCCTGGCTTCTTTCACTTGGCACGAGGTGACACTCGTTCACACATGTTGTATAGTGAAACCATCGGTACTTCAGACCTTTGTGTTGCCAATAACACCCACTGTGTGAAGGTGTCACATTTCTTTTATCCCTTTGCAGAAATGGGGTGATTCCCACGTTCTGGCCATAATGCTGCTGTGATCGTTCATTGAAGGATTTTGTGAACATGTTTTCCATTCTTCTGTGTGTAAATATATTGGAGTGGAATTGCTGGTTTTCAGAGTGACTCAAATTTAATTTTTGAGAAACTGCACCTGTTTTCCAGTTTTGGCACCACTGAGGTCTCACCAGCAGGCGTGAGGGCACCAACACCCGACCAACATCTTCCATTTCTTTCTTTCAGTCATATTGCAGGCACCCCAAGGGGTGTGTCTTCCCAGCTACCCCTGACACTGCACGACCTTTCATGGGCTTACATATCACCTATATAGCTTCTGTGGAGAAATACCCATTTAGAATCTCTGTCTATTTTTATGGGTTTATTTTCACTTTATTGTTGAGTTCTTAAAGTCATCTTTGTGTTCTAGGATTCAGGTTCATCTGATACATAATTTGCTAGCATCTTCTCCCCTCTGTGTGCTCCTTCCTACTCTTGCTGGGTCCTTTGAAGCACAAAGGTTTAGGGTTTTGGTGTGGTCTGACTTATCTATTTTTTCCTTTGCTGTCTGAGTTCTGAGTGATCTTTCATAGCAGGCTTCGCCCAATTGCTGTTCATAAAGACTCCTATATTTTCTTCCAAGAGTTCTATAGACTTACCTCTTATATTTATATCTATAAACCATTCTGAGTTAATTTTGTGCACAGTGTGAAGGAAGGGTCCAACTTCGTTCTTTTGCATGCGGATATCCAGTTTTCCAGCTGCAATTGTGGAAAACACTGCTCTTTTCCCATTACACTGCCCAGGCTCCCTCATGGAAAATCAAGTGGTCACAGATACAGAGTCTATTTTTGAACTTCCACTCTCTTTCAATGGTTTACATGTGCACCCTGATTCCAGTACTACAGTTTCAACTACTGTGGAGTAAATTTTAAAATCAGAAAGTGTGAGTACTCCAACATTGTCCATTTTCCAGATTATTCTAGCTGAGTCCCTTGTATTTTTATGTGAATTTCAGGATTTGCTTCTCAATTTCTGCAGAAAGAACCCACCACTATTGACTTCTGATCTTGTAGTATCCAGCAGTTGGCGAATGAGCCCCGACCCTGGCTTTGCATCCACAGAACAGAGATGTGGGTAACCAGGGACAGTATCGAATTCCCACTAAGAAGAAAACAGTTTATGTCCTGTTGTCTAAAATACACATAGCAAGAAGAGCAGAAAGTCCAAAATTTTCCAAATAGAAAGAAGCTGGGACCTAGCATCTAGTACGCTTATGATCCTACAACCCAAAAGTGAGAACTGAAAGGATAAAAATGGTTTTGTGGAAAAAGCAAGTTTAAAGGGCTCAGAATTCTTATTATTAAAGTAGCTTTTGGTTATATTAACATTTTATAAAATAGAAAAATCAAATAACATCTCAGACTCGAGTCACAGAAGAGTCTACACCCCACTGACAAGCCAGTGCCCTGGCTGCAGGCATGGGTGGATCCTGCCCCCACCACATACGCTGTGGAGGGGAGAGTCTGAACACCTAGCACCCTACACATGCTCCCAGCCTGCCAGTCTGCTCCACCCAGTTAATTAGAAAACTAGGAAAAGTACACAAACCCCTTTCCAGTAATCTCAACCCACAAAAGCTTTCTCCTTTTGCCTCCAAGGCATCAACATGGCCGTTACCTGTTTTCATAATTATCTTCCGTGAGCCAAACACTGAAATAAGTTCAAAACAAAAACAGTTCTTGGTGTTATATTTAGAGAGCAATAGGCTTTAGAAGTCATAAAAAAAATGTGGACAATGTTCTGAAAGAGCAATATGACCTCAGGAAGGCCATGGTCAGTACCCAAGCCATGGCAGTTCCCACGCCTCCAAGACCCTCCTGTGGTCTGGAAGGTCTCCAGACAGAACCAGCAGGACCAGGAGCTGCAGGATTGCCCAGCAGGTCAGCAAGCACTTGGGCAGACCAAGGTGTGATGATGGCTGACATCGGCAGTTCAGCTTCTGCTGGAGCCAAGGGAGGACAGCAGGGGGCAGAGGCAGGAGCATTCTGGGGCAGGCAGGCAGCATTGCAGCCTGGATGCCAGACAGCACCCCCGCTGCAGCCAGGGACACGAGGCACCAGGCTAGGTGCCAGGCTCATCACACCATGAGCTCCCACTGCAGAGGATGTGACGTGGCTCAGAACCTTGCCAATGCTGAGACGTGGACTAGAAGGCAGAAGACCAAGTCGGTGACTTCTCCCTCAGAAACCAACAGCATGTGATGGCAAAGTCCCCTCCGAACTCAACAGCAAGTTACAGGAGACAAACTCTCATCCCAGCTCCACTAACCTGCTCCTCCTCCTTTCTCAGGCCTGTGCTCGAGTGGCATGCTGAGAGGCCTTCTACCCACTCCAGAGGCCTGTCCACCCTGCCTGACCTTCCCTTCTACCCAGCCACGGCTGGACACATTCCATGAATGCTTGCTTGGCGGGTCCCCTCCATGTAGCAGGGGCATCTGCCTCACGTGGCAGGAAGCAGCGCCAGGCTCAGTAAGTGGGGGAGAAGCCAGTCCACAGCAGCTTCACCACCCCGTCTGCTGGGCAGCAGAGGTGAGAGGATACCTTCCTTCTGGAGACTGTCTTTCTTTGTCTACCTGCACATCTGAGTGTCGCCATTCCTGCCTTACCTGTCAAACATGACCTCAGGAGCTTGAGACGCTGTCACCAGCACACAGCTCGACCTCTGCACAGTGCTCTCTCCCCCATGCTCCTGAGGGGATCTTTACCTGGACGGAATCCTCTGGGTGCCAGGCTGCTGCTCCAACCCTGGGGCCCTGAGCCAATGGGCATCTCCAGCTGCATATCGGTGCATCAAGAGTCAGGTGCTGCTTCTCTCACGCTGCTCTTGGGACTCGAGTCAGTGCCCACAGATCTGGTCCTGAGGTTCTTGGCACAGATTCTTCGGTTTACCCAGCTGTGGTTCACAGCAGGCTTTTGGAATCTGTAGGTTTGCCTTTAGCAAACACGGGGAGATCTGGGCTACTGTGTCCCATCCGTCCACAGGGCTCGTTCTTGACCTTTTTATTCTGCCTGCTGCTCTATCTTCGAGTCTGCTAGTTCTTCTTCTGTCATCCTCAGAAAGTGGGCCCACAGATTAACATTTTAATTTGGTTACTGTACTTAATGGTTATAAATTTCCCTGTGATTCTTCTATTGTCTCTATTTTTGCTGAAACTTTCAGTCTGAGACTTTCAGTTCTTCATTTGCTTCCAGGGCCTGTGATGGTCACTGAGGCAACACAGGATGCTGGGGCCAGTCCTGCCCTGACTCCAGCACTGTGGCTGGAAGCCCATATCTGCCGGCCACCTCTTCATTCCAGCTGCAGCACACCTGGCTCTCAGGACAAGTGACCTGTGGCCGAGTCTGTTATCCATTAGCTGCACGCCTGGCACAAGGCAATGAGCGGATGGCACTGGCTGGGTGGCACGCACCCCACCCTGGAGCTCACTCAGTCTGGCAGGGCTGCACAGCTCCACCTGGGGCATGGAACTGGCTGCCTTCTCTTGTTCCTTCAGGAGCTGTGGATCCTCCCAGCCCCTCTTCTCAGACAACCTCTCCCTGGCCCTGCCTGCCTCTTGGTCAGATCTCCTCACAGATGCCTGCCCAGGACACTGTGGGCAGAGGCCACTCTCAGACAGATCCAGACATTCACTGCCTCTGGGGATCAGAAAGGACCCAAGACACACATCAGCCAACTGCTCAGTCTGCTGGTAAGGACATGAGGGTCCTTGTTTTTAAGCCAGAACTGCAAGGGTCACACCCATGGCGCCCGGGCAGTTGGAGAAGAGTGGGGCATGTGGCCCCTTCCCCGAGCTCTCTCAGAGCTGATGCCTTCTGTGCCCCATGAGGAGCAATGACTGCCCTGCTGGAGGACAGTCTCCCCTCTGGAGGGGGCACGTGGCCTCATCTTAAGACACAGCATGCACTTCTGGACATAGCCCTCAGCTCCCCTGATGCTCCCTTGACTTTCGGGTCCCTGGTGCTAACAAGGGATCAAGCCCAGCCTTCCAGCATGGAAGCACCATCTCCTGCTCCTCCAGCACTACTGTCTCCATGTCCACAGACACTGTCATCATGCACCTCTACCTTGGAGGCAGTGAGCAGAGGGGCAGTTGGTGGCATTTGGCTCTGAGGCCACTGACATAAGGACTCGGCCTTTGCACCTTTCCAGCCTCATTCAGACATCACCTCCTGGGACAGACCTCCCTTGAGTACTGCCCACCACCAGGCCACCCAGCACGCTGCTCTTCCCAGCCCTCGGTAGCAGCTGGAACCACCTCCTGCATCTGCCTGCACATGTGACACTCAGCTCCTGCACTCGGTCCCACGCTCCTGGGGAATGGACCCACCAAGATGTGAACAATGCCCTGCACACAGTAGGTGTTCAGTAGGCAATGGCCAAGGGAGTGCACCCCTGAAGGAGGTGCACATGCCTCCCAGATTTGGCAGGTCCAACCCCAATGTGGTCCTTCAGTGCCACACATAGGATGCACTGGTAGCAACATCCTAGCAGGGCCAGAGGGCCAGGGGACTTTGCAACCAGTGAGGCAGGTGCTCGTCAAGAGCACTAACCTGCTGAGGCCCCACAACCTCCACTCACCACCTGCCTCTGGGAAGCTTTAACCTGGGATGGGGGCAGCAAGAGTGGAGCTCACCAAGGGCACTTGCGGGCACAGAGGAGGGCAACAGAGAGGACAGAGAGGCACGAGAAGGACTGAGGAGTGCAGCAGGCTGGGACACTCAGGGCTCCCAAGGCTCATCAGTGCATGGAGGATAGTGTCATTCTAAACCCCTAAGATCCAATTCGGTGATGCTGCAGCACAGGGGCACATGAGCGGCAGAGGAGCAGTTGAGGGCAGGGCACCTGCAGACAGGGTACACTCACGCTGAACACCTTCATATCAGGCCTACCCCGTATCTCCTCCACAAGGGCCAGTGGCTTTCCTTTTGGGGCTGGGATGGTGCCCAGGATGATGGTCGCTGGTGAGGACAGAGTCTGGTGCACAGCCTGGATGAAGGGCTGGCTGAAGAGCTCCATATTCCCAATCTCATTGATGACACACACTCTGCATCCGAGGTCTCCGCAGGAACCCACCTGGGGATGGAGACATTCACTGGACACCAGGCCACACTACTCACAGGGCCCCACAGGCCACAGGCTGTCCTCACGTGCAGACTCACAAGAAGGGTGACCTAGGAGCCTGTAGCACCAAGCACTCAGTCCCAAAGCCCTGGCTTCTTGCAATATTTTATTCTTCACAATGGTTCCAACAGTGACCCCACCTTATGCTTACATGTACAAAGAAAATAAAGGGCACCCCCAATACCTCAGGTTTAAATAAAGGAGACAGCAAAGGCTGAGCACCACAGGCAATGCTGGCCTCTTGACTCCAACTCTGAGTCTTGCTCCAAGAGGTCTAGACTAGCACTGGGCACTCCCATCCTAGGCCCGGCAGCAGAGGGTGCTCTACGGGTCCCCAGTGGCCCTGTCAGGGCCTGTAGCCAGGCCGAGCTCCTCCGTGATGTCCTACATGCCCCCTCAGGGTCCCATGCACACCATTGCCAAACCCACAACACACAGGGTCTCAGCTGGGAGAGCTGTTCTGGGACTGAGAAGGTCCTACCAGCTGACAGGCAGAGGGGCACCATAAAGAACCCCCTCCTGTGACACAGGCCCTGAGAACCAGCCGGAGGAGACTTGGGCTGTGAGACCCCCAGGACAGAGCAACAGCCACTCTGGCCACTCTCCCTGGAAAATACAGGACCCAGCTGTGTGTGGGGGGGGGGCCCTGTCAGGCACCGCTGCTATCGTCTAAATGCTCCAGGATGACCAGAACCACTCCTCCAAGGAAACCCCGCGGAGCAGAGCGCCTTCAGTCTGCCCGGCTGCTGCAAGGCAGGTGTGCACACTTTCTCTAGGTGCCCGCCCCCACTGGGAGCACCAGGAGGAGTCCTGGAGTCCAACAGATGAGCCCCACTCCGAGGTCTCAGCCACTCCCATGTGACACACAACTGCACACCTTCCCAGGAAACAGGAACTGTGTCCACGAACACCTCTCTCACCAAGAAGAAACTGCTCTCCAGGGGCAGACAAGTGTGCCTGCCAGCCAAGGCACAGGCAGGAGTGCCACCTTATAGAGCATGCTCAGCCAGTGGCCAGCTGGGCAGCAGACCTCACCACAGGTGCAGAGATTGCTGTCCTCGCCACCAGCAGCATTCAAACTGTTTTCAAAAAGTTTCATAGGCTAGTAAAATTTTACCACTATTTGAACTTTGGAGAAAAGCTCTTATCTCTGCCACCGCTATCCTTCTCTTTATTAGAAACCACCTGGAGTGGGTGAGAACAGACATGGGCTACAGGGAGGTGGTGACAAGTGGCAAGTGGCTGGGGGCAAGAGAAGTTCAGCTACAATCCCAGCTGGGGGTTGGCTCCCCAAGGTGCCACACCTTGGTGTGATGGCATTTCAAGGAGGAGTTAAATCTGCTTGCCTATAGGGCCTGCAGAGGATACCATGATGCTCAGAGCCCTGCAAACAGCCTCCCCAGGAAAGATGCTAAAAAAGGGAGAGGAGAGGAACCCCACTGAGGCCACGAGAAGGAGGCTGTCTTGAAAATGACCATGTCCTCCACATCAACAGGGCCCTTGCTCTGCACAGTCCCCATCACCCCATGTGACCTCCAACGTGGCCTCAATTCCACAGCTCAGGACAGCTCTGCCTGGCAGATACTGTGCACCAGGAAGACCTCAGTAAAAACAGAAACGCAGAGGCAGTGTTCTGAGGATGGAGCCTCCAGTCGGATAGTCTGCACTTGGTAACGGCCAATGCCACCCACCGCTGCTACCACCAGCACAGGACAATGCAGGAGGACCAAGGCGTGAGGGGCAATGTTGCAATGGTAATTAAACAGTGCAGTATTGAGGGAATGAAGGGCCAGCATGATGAGGGATGGCCCTCGAGCATTTCGCACACACATTTAAACATGACTTATGAAGCAAAATACACTGATTGGATGTGAGTTGTCTCATAAACGGTTTTAGCAAACTAGCTAAGTATCTGGAAGGAAACCAACTGTCTCACATGTTACATTTTGAAAATAAATCAAGGTGGACTGAAAGTATAAGTGCTTTTCTAAAAGCACAGGGAAGAAGAAAAATAAAGTAAAATGTTATGTTAAATTTGAATAGGACTGAACAAAAGTGACAAGCAGAAAAATAGAATCAATAAACATAAAAAAGGTCATCTTCCTTACAAAGGGGGAATGGGAAGAAGAATCCCACAATTATTTAGACAAAAGAAACCAAACAATGGAAACCCTTAAACCTCATTAGAACCTTAAAAATGCAAATCAAGGCCAGGATATGTCTTGGAACTGTGAATCAGGTACCTGCAACGTGCCAGACAGTCTGTCCTCACACCACAGAGGACCAGAGTGGCCCTGGGACCAGGCTCCTCACACCATGCTGCCCTTCAAGCCCTGTGGGAGGCCAGCCCTGCTGGAGGCAGAGCTCCTACTTGGTGGCAAGGTCACTTCCCATTGGGAACAAGGTGTCTGACATGGAGGGAACCACAGTAGATCAAAAATGAAATGCCCACTCAGAGAGTCGATCATGAACTTCAGTTCTGAAGATTATTAAGATATGAGACCACGTCAGATCACTTAGTCAGCCTGTAGGAAAAACAAACTGGGCCCATAAACTGGGAGGGGCTGTTTCTTCAGTTCTGGATGACTGAACAAACAGACTAGGCAGCCAGGCAGGCAAAGCATGCCAGCAATGGCTATGCCATGGTAAGACCTGAGTAACTCACATTCTCCCTCATTTTTTTACAATTTTTTTTTTTTAACCATGGACAGAGAAAATTTCAATATTTAGGAAAACAATGTGATAGCTCTCAAGTAAAGTGAGGTCAGTCCTGGATGAGCGATCAACCCAGTTGGGCCTGCAGGGAGCTTCCTAGAAGCCTAAGACCTTTCCCATGGGCACTGGCCTCCCTCTTTCCCCTCCCGTGTCCCTGCTCTGCTCCATCTCTGCTCTGGTCTGCAAAGTGTGGCAGATACCCATGCTGAGGTGAGCTTGCGGACCTGAGCCTCCTGGGCCTCCTCCACCCCAAGGTGCTGCCAGCTCCTGGCCAGTCCTGCTTCCCTGGGGACCAATGGGCATGCCACACTGGTCTGAGAATTATTTTCCATACATTTTTCATAGTATTTTTAAAAGAACTCAAATAACACTCCACCCACAGTGAGGCTCTTACACATGACAGATATTTCTTAACTTTGTCAGATCTGCTTTCTCAGGTCCTGCAAGCTCAAAACTTGCCCTGGATGGAAGGTCTCACCTGTTCCCCTGGGGTTCCTAGAGCTTCCAACCCACCCTGTCACTGCCTGCCAACAGCAAACCTGTCTCTTCACACACCCCTATTTTTGTCACCTAATCTTTATGTTTTTATAAAAGCTAAACTCTAATTCCTTCTCCTTTCTTTATCACAATAATATATGGGGGATGGGAGAGACATTTTTGTTCTAGAAAAGAAATCCAACCCCTAACTGGGTAGGAATGCCCTGTGGGGGGCTGTGCCTGCCTGGCACCTGAAGGTCTGCACTGCTGATCAGAGCAGTCTTTGTTCCTTAATGAAGACAGATGCAAGCTCTTGATGTGGTCAGTACAGAGAGCTTATGTAACCCTGCAGCTAGACATAAGGCATGCACCCTCTTCTCCCAGAACTCTGCTGACAGGAAGTAAAAATCAATTCTGTGTATTGATCCAATGCTAAAAGTCAGACTCTTCCCTTGGAATTTCATTAAAGCATCTCACTTGCTGTTTGGACATTTACATGGAGATATCTGGTGGAGAAACACCACATTCTCTGTTCCCATGAAACTCAGCAGGGGGGGGTTTCCAGGGGAAGGAGGGTGAGAAGGGGGGTGGTGATTGCAGCAGAGGCAGAGAACTAACTCATGCTCTGGTGCTCAGGGGCAGAGGCACCACCCAGGAAGATGGTGTGCCAACAACCAAGATGGAAGGTCCTGAGAGCCTGGGACGGGATGGCCCTGGCACCTGTGGGCTGGAGCACAGCTGGATGACCTCAAAGGCAGCAGGGTCAGCTGGCACAGGGCCTTCCAGTCCACTGGAAGCATGCTGGACCTCAGTCCTGGTGCAGTGGAAAGCCCTTGAGACGAGTTCACACCACTCCATTTCCCTAAGTCACTCTGTAAGATCCTCAACAGGGCCCCAGAGCCCTGCACCTGTGTCCCCAGCACCTTCCTCTCCTCCTCACCCCTGCCATCTAGAAGATTCTCCCTGGACCACCCCTCCCCAGTCACCCCCACACTCTCTTCTCTTCTCCTTTCAGTGTGGATGTCAGTTCCTCAGAGTCCCTTCCTGGCCTCCTGGGCCCAGCCATCCCCACACTGCTCGCATGGCACTGATGGAGAGGTCCCTGTCCTCATCTCCCATCTGTGTTCACACTAGACTGAGAGTCTCCAGAGATGAGCTTATGTATGTTTTATTCATGATCCTGAACTTGATCCAGGACTTGATGATATGTGATAAACAGATGCAAAGAGGCAATAGATAATCAATAAAGCCAAAAGCTAGTTCTTTGAAAAGATCCTCTAAATTGAAAAAGCTTTCAGTAGACTGATTAAGAAAAAAAAAATGGGAAAAGAGCTAAATAAAGAAGAAATGAAAGAAACTCTGTCAACACAATCAAGCTTACAAAATAAAATTAGTATATAACTTAGATGAAATGGACAAAATGCCAAAAGGCACAAATACCACAATTGATCCAGTTAGAAGTCAAAAACCAGCAGATATATAACAAATAAAGACTAAACTAGTAATTAAAAAGTTTCTAATAAAAAGCTTTTTATACCTGTATGACTTTCATACATTAAAAAAAAAAAAAAATGAATACCAACCATTTCCAAACTCTTCCAAAAATTAGAGAAGGGAGACCAGTATTACCCTAAGACCAAAGCCAGGCAAAGATCCCCAGGAAATAAAGTGAGAGCACATTCCTCAGAACACAGATGAAGAAACCCTCAGTGCCAGCAATGAACACAGCCACAGAAAAAGGGCTCCAGACTCAGGGAAGGTAGGGCAGTGCTGTCTTTGGGGTACAGGCAGCTGCTTCCTTCCTGCTCTCCCTATTGTGGAGCATGGACACGTGCCGACCAAGAGACAAGGCCTTCATGTGCAGCCCAGGGTAACATGCTGCATTTCCTCAGCTCAACTGCTTGAAGAGTTTAAAACCGCAAAATGCAAATCTGACCCTCCCTGGAAGAGCAAATGCCATTCCGTTCCCATCTCAACTCCTATGATGCAAAGCACAGGTAGGCTCAGGAGACAGGAACACTCACGTTCCTCATGATGGAAAGTGCCAACTGCTCCAAAGAGTCATCAACCACATACTGCCCCACCTGGCACTCACACTTCCCTGGCATTGGCTCTGACCTGTGAGAAAAGACACTGTTTTGAGGAGGGCTCCTGCACTGATTCCTGGTGCTCAGCAGCCCCCCGCACAGCTGGCCTTCTGCACTTTCCCCCATCCTCAGCAACCACCTAGTGAAGACGCACTGTGAGCACTGGCCCCACTGCTCTCCCCTGGGAACGGTGCTCACTGCGTGTCTGCACACCACCAGGCCTTGCAGTGTGACTACAGACCCAGTGCCCAAGCTGTCTGGAAAGTGGGGTCAGACAGAAGGCCAAGAATTACCTAGGGAGAAAAGCACAGGACTCTGGGGCCCACATTCCAAATGAAACATGACTTCATGCTTGCTGTCCATGTGGTGGTCTGTTTCTTTCTCTGGGACATCTCTCAAGCCCTAGATACATCAAAATAGAGGAGGTCATCGGGTTAAGCCCCAAACACAGGGAGACACAGATTCTGAACCCTTGGGAGAGGGAAGCAGAGTGGCATCCAAGGACCCCACAGGAAACTTTTGGAAAATTTAACGCTGGTGGAATCAGAATATAAAGCTCTGAACTTGGAGAGAAGGATCACTTAGGATAAAACCTACAGTAATAAAGCATCAGTACCTGACTCTGGACAGAGGCCCCCGAGTTCCAGACAAAGTGACAACACCAAATCCTGTCCTTCTTCCTCCCTGCCTGACTTCTTCTGTATAAAATCCATCCACAGGCACCCCAGAGGACTTTAAAACCTCACTGGCTTTCTGGATCAAGGTGGTTTTTCCAACCCCTAAAAAAGAGAAGGAGACCCATCAGGAAGCACTCTCCGTAGAGCACACAACAGGTGCCACCTGCAGGAGAGCAGTCAAGGGAGGCAGAGGAGCAACCACACACAGATTTGTGAATATTAATTTCACTCTGATCTTGATTGCTCCAGGTGTGAAAAAGTTTCAATTCTAGTAGAAACAAACAAGGAAAACATGAACGGCATCCTGAAGTCTATTCTCAAGTTCTGAAACATCCCCAGCTTTGTCACAGACACACCCCCAGCATGCAATGCACATTCCACATGATATCAGGCCACGTTTACATCCAGAACTCAGCTGCTTTTCCTCCCAGGTTCACCCTCCTCATTTTCCCACCTGGGAACCAACAGGGGTCATACTTGGTCAGAGGATGGGCACTGGAGAGCAGGGCCATGCTTATTGGGGGGAAATCACTTCATTCCACACTGTCTATTGAAAATGCAAATCTTAAACCCCAAATCTCCTAAATCCCCTATCACACACACGGCTCGGTAAAATAAAATTCCAGAGTCTGCACGATTCAATGAAACCGCACTGAACCTCTGAAGAGGCCACATCCAGGTGGAAGGCCCTGCAGTGCTTGGCCTGGTTGCCAGGAACAGGCTGAGGGGGATATGGAATGTAGCAGGTAAGATCCAGGCTTATCTCGGGTACCTTTAGTCACTAGCCATTGACTACCAACCTCTGCATCTGATCTAGCATAAACTCCTGACCTGGCTCCAGCTTCCACTGCCCTAAAGCTAAGAATGCTCCCTCTGCAGCCTGTGGAAGATTCCCTGCTCTGCAGCAGCCCCGCCTGTGGCTCCCACAGGTTTATTGGTAGGTGCACTGATTTATGAGTTTTTTCTGAACTGTAACCTTGAGTTCCTGCAACCTCCTAACACTGGAGCCGGTCGTCCAGGGTAACCTGAATCCGTGTCCGGGCCTGGGTCACTCATCTGGGTCAGGAGAACCATCTCTTTTCCTTTCCCTTGGCGCAAGAGAGTTTTCTGCATGGACGTGACCTTTGCTTCTTGGAGCTAAGTGAGAGGCACCAGTGAGGAGGCCCTGCGGTAGCGTCGTGAGCCTTCTCCCTGGCGCGGAGGCTACTGCGGCCCCGCGCTCACCTGGCGGCCGGGTCAGGAACACGTGGCGCGCCATCCCGGGAGGCCTAGCTGCCCACCATCGCTGCAGCCACGTCGGGGTCGGTCAGCCCCGCCCAAGCGCCGCTGGCCCCGCCCCGGCGCCCGAAAGCCCCACCCCGCGCGGCTCCTGCACCTGGGCTCGCTTCTGCTCTGCCTGGAATGGGCGTGTGTGCAGATGCTACCCGCCTCCGGGCTCAGAGCCAGGAGGTTCTGGTGAGAACCCGTGCTCAGTCCTCCGTGCTGGACTTGCGTGAGGCGTTGGTTATTAAGGCTTTGCCGCCCGAAGCATCCGAGTCTGCGCTGGGCCACCCCTCAAGGTGCAGTTCCCGTAGGCTGCACGTCCGGGCCTGGGCCACCCTCTGAAAGGAGCAGGCTCTGCTGCGTTGCTCCGTGTGTTCGTGTTTGCAGCAACGCTGCAGCCCAGAGCGCCCGGGCAGCTTTATGGGAACCTGGCCTCCAGCTTCAGGATGCAGAGTGTGAAGACAAAGTTACAGCAGATCCAAAGATCTCACTGGCCATGAGCAGGGCAGAGGAGGTTGGCTTTACATGCAGAAGAGGCTAAACAAAGGGCTACTCCGTTAAGTGGCCTAAAACAGAAGGAACTTCCTAGCTTGCTGATTCAGGCTGGCTGGAGCTGTTATTGCTTTAGGAAGAGTGCCTCTTTGGAAGTTCAGTTTGATAACCAGGCAGTTATACAAGTGACTCCATTCTGGTTTGGTCTGGTATGCAGGGGCCTAGCTCAGGAGCTCAGTAAATAATTGCCTCTCCTGAACAGGGTCTAACAGGAGTAATTGGTCTTCAGTCCTCAGCATCCTTGCCTTTTTTTCAGGAAGTTCCCAAAGTCCACTGAGTGAGAGCCACTGGTTCTGGTGGACATCCCATACCTGCGGCCACTCTGGGAAGTCAGGCTCCCTCATACTCCACCTGGAGAATTTCAGGCAGATAATTAAGTAGCTCCCTGCCTCACTTAACCACTTCAAATTTCCACCCCTCAAGTGAAATGGCCTTGAACCAGATTTACTTGTAAAGTCTTTCAGTCTCACATGTGGTTTGACTTGTGAGCAATCATTCTCCATCCTGGCTGAGAAAGCAATTTCAGTGAGTGCTCAGCTTAATTAGTTTGCCACACATCAGACCTCCCAGACTCCAGTTAGCTGGCAATATGTGACATTCATATGACCTCAGTTTCTTGCCTAAAAAAAATTTAAAATGAATCAAAATTATAAGATAGAACTGTTACCACCATTTTTGCAACATTTATAACAGTATATTATTATAACAGTATATTACTTATTATCCCAAGGGGTAATGTAACGTAGAGCCTTCCACATCTTGCACCTGCATGAAAATTGGAAGTCAATGAACAGAAGACATAGCAAAATAAGTCCATAGAAGGATCTTCCTAAAGGAAGAAAGAAAGAAAGGGAAAGGAAACATGTAGTCCAATGTAGAATGTATCTCTTATTCTAAAACTTGAATTCTAAATTTTCATTAGGTAACATTTCCCATCACTGACAGGCAGTCTGGAAGGGACTTACTGAGCATCTTGTGAAGCACTGCAAGGGATTCTGTCATGAATGTAGGTAGATCAAGGATGCATAGAATCAAGATCTAGAGATTCAGTGTCAGGAAAGAGAAAACTTTCTCGAATGGATGTTCTTTATCCATTAACAACTACTTCTTTTGGCAAGGTGGGGTCACGGGTGTTTTCACTCCTTGATAATTGAACACTGATTTGTACAGTTTTCTTTATGTGTTGTGTTTTACAGCTACAGTGATAGCAGAGGTTAAATAGCTATGTCTTCTAGAGATTAACAAGAGGGGACAACATGATTAGCAACAAAATACCATCCTGAATTGAATTTTCCCGTGTCTTCTAATCAAGGTGCTATGGACTCTGTCCCCGAAATTCATACTGAACTCCTCCCTGTAATGTGAAGGAGCAGGAGGTGAGCAGGTCACAAGGACAGAGTCCTCATGAATGGGATCTGTGCTCTTGCAAACAGATGGACGGGACCTCTGCTCACTCTGCTCCCTGCCAGCTGAGCACACAAGATCAACATTGGCAAACCCAGAAGGGACCTTCACCAAGAACCTCAAGAGGCCTCAAGAACCCTGCTCTTGGGCCTCCTGCCTCAGAATTGTGAGAAACACACATTTGCTGTTAAGCCATCCAGTCCGGTGTTCTGTTACAGTAAACTCAGTAGTGATACTGGTCCATTGGACATCAGGAATGGATCCTTATTCCCCAGAAGATTAAATGCCCAAGAAATGCTGAGGCTAGGATAGAAAGCAAGTTTTAATTAAGAAAGGGTCAGAGACAGACTTCTCTGAAGAGCAGAGTTCCTAGAGCTGGCTTCTATGGGAGGGGGTGTGTCTTGCTCTTTCATAGTCCCCAGAAACCCTCTTTTTGATTATTGTCTTCTCTTTCTTCCTGAGATCAGGGACAGGGAGGTCAATTGTTAGCACCCCAGGGTGCCCAGGAGCATGAGGGCAGAGGTTAGCAATCCACTGTTCTCTGTTTGATAACAGTCCTCATCCTCTCCTGACCCCAACATTCATTAGCTGCCCTGATTGCTTGACCTTCCCCTGCCTCAGCTTGTTGAGGAATATGACAGGTTCTAATGTGGGGAGCATGCGAGATAGTGTCAGGCCAGCTGGTGCCAGACCAGAGCACCCTTATCCATCTGCTCCTGTGCTGGACATCATGGATGCGGTGGGTGTGGCTGAAGAGGCAAGCCCAGGCTCTGCCCAGCCCATCCGACACACCAAATGGCTATAACCATGGGGTGGACACCTACAACCAGAGCTCATAAACTGCACTGAACCCAAAGCCTTTGGAGGAGCAGAACGGAGCAGAGCTGGATGGCATCGGAGAGAATGGCTGACACTTGCCCCCCTGCAGCCCCCGTCATGGCCGAGGAGATGCTGAGCACAGTTCCTTGACTAAGATGCAGCGTGGTGAGCATGCCCTGGGTTCAGCACTAGGAGGAACAGGTTAGGTTAGGATAGGTTTGCGGTGACATGTGAGGCCTGTGGGGAGCATGATAAAGTGAGTTAACTGGCCAGCTGACTCTAATCTGTAAGACACCAGCGACACCTGCCAGCTCAGGCCAGGTAGAGCTGCAGGCAAATTGCTTTTCGGCAAAGAAAGCATGTAGGGGGTCGGCACAGTGGGCCAGTGTTATACAGTTATTCTCTTAGCCTGGGTCCCACAATTCTCATCTGTCTGTCCCCTGACACTGGGGACAGGCAGTGTTCCCCAGAAATAGATGTTCCCAAGGAACAGGTGACTGTAGTCCTTTTTCCTGCAGAGCTGGGTGCAGCCTCATTTGCTAGAAGGCAGCACTGTTCTTCAGGGAAGCAGTTTGTGAATACCTCTGTAACTAGAAAAGCCCACAAAATCCTGAAAAACAGGATTTTGTGGGTTTTTTTTCCATATTTCCCTTGGCCCAGGGCTGTGCTACTTTTAAAACTACAATTCCCCTGTCTTAGGAAACCCCTCAATCCTTGGCCAACCAGCTGAAATGACCAGAATTCTCTCTAGTCTCATGAAATAATGGGGGTAAACAAGATTTTCAGGGTGAATTGCCAAGGACCAGCAAGGTGCAGGGGAAAGGAGGCTGGAAGCAGAACTGCTTGGTTTTATCGTCATCTCCCAGGGAGGCCCCACTGTTTTCTTCAGGTTCAAGGTTATTCCTCCACCTGGATCCCATCAGTTGAGGACCTGTTGTGTGAAATATAGTGTGGCACTTGTTCTGGCTTGATTCCCAAACCCCTGCATCTAATGAATATTGAGAGTTGGATCTAAAGGGAGCTGGCTGTTGAACACACCTCCCTCCTTGCCTTCTTTCCCCTTCTTCTCCTTCCTTCTTTGACCTTCTTTTCCTTCCTTTCTTCTTTCCTCTCCCCATTAATTACAGATACTGTGGTAAATAGTAGGGGTCAAGCATACATTTGAAATAGCTTGTGTCTTGAGAAGATTAAGTTACAAACACTGCCTTTTTTACCTAAAGTCCAAATTTTGAAAAAGACTGTCAAATGCCCATGAGTTACAGTGTTTTTCTTTCAAGATGAATATGTCTTAGTCAAGCAGAAGCAGAGCAGAACTGGACAGCAGCATTCCTTCCCCACCCCGTGAAGCTGCCTATCTTGCTGAACAAAGCTTGCCACTGGGAGAGCTGGCACTGCCCTTTAGCCACCAGCCTCTCAACACTACACACATCAAACAAGGGAATAGCTGACATTCACCTAGAGTGTCCCGTGTGCCAGCCTCTGTTCTAAGAGTGTTAGAAATTACATTGACTCCTTTAATCATCTCAGAATGTTCACTATATGTAGAGAAGCCAAAGCACAGGAAGGTTGAGGGAACTGTCACAGGCTGTCATTATGCAGGCATCCACGCATTCATCCATCCACCCATACATGTATCCACCCATCCATCCATCCATGCATGCATCCCTCACATATTCATCCATGTGTCCATGCATCCATGCATCCATTCACCCATCCATCACCCATCTGTGCATCCATGCATCCTTATAGAATCATATGCTTCTCATGCACACATGTCCCAGTACACCCTTAGGACAAGTATAAATGTCCTAAATAAAAAATGCACTTACTACACCACCTTCAGAACATCCCAGCTTAGCAGCACAGTGCACTGTAGAGTGTCACTTGCCGGCCCTCATGATGGCGGGCCTGACTGGGTGCTACTGCCTGGCATGGAGAGTATCAGAATGTATACTACAATTCTGGGAAAAGATCCAAATTCAAAATGTGGAAGAATGTTTTCTTCTGAGTGTGTCTCACTTTCACACTACTACAAAGTAGACATGCTGTGAATTTGCCCCTAAGTCCAGGGCCACTTGGATGCCCATGTGTGCAGCACAGACTCAGGCCCAGGTCCCAGCAGCTCTTCCCCAGCTTCTGTGCTGCACTTCTGTCCACTATGCAGCATTTTACACTTGTTCTGAAAGCAGATCTGGAGCAACATCACAAGGCAGGGGGGTGGATAGGGGACACAGACTCAGTCCACTGGGTGATTCTCCCTCTTCCAGGAAAACCAGACCCATATAGCACTGGAATAAGGGGTGGGAAGCAGCTGTCAGAGTAACTGTGAGAGTAGACATTATACAGGGATTCTGTGCCTGGTTCTAATCTCGTCCTTCTCTCCAGGGCCTTCCAGAGCCATAATTACTATCACACGGGCCTGTTTTGTCAGTCAGCCTTTTGTCACTGTGACCAGAGTACCTGAAAACAGTAGTGGGAAGGAGGACATCTGTTTTGGCTCATGGTTTCAGCATTTCAGTCCGCAGTCAGTTGGCTCAGTGGCTCTGGGCCTGAGGTGAAGCAAAACATCATGGCAGAAGCAGTGGTGGAGGAAAGCTGCTCAGCTCATTGGTGCCAGGAGGGCAGGGAAGAGGGAAAGAGGAGAGGAAGAGGAACCCGGGGAAGAGGAGCCCTTCCAGGGCGCTCCTGTGGCCTGCATCCCATCCACCCAGCTTGGTTTCTCCTTGCAGGGCATCTCCTCTGTCTTCCCAGACAGGCAGGGCTCTTTGAACCTCTCCTGGGGCAAACCTCATGTCCCTTCTAAAGTCATGTGTGGCCCAAACCCCTTCAGGTAGATGTTGGATATGTCAGTTCATGTCTGACTAATAAATCACCTGGGCATCTTAGGGCAAGTGCACTCTTCAACGTGGAGAACCCCCATGGGCTAGTGAAACTGGCTGTCTAGCACCCCATGGGAGGAGAGGCTGGTTTTCCTAGAGATGTGGACAGGCAGGAACTCTCCTTTTCTAAGGTCCCTATCTCCATCCCCTCACCTGATTTCATAATGAGGCTCTGAGCTGAGGCAAGCAGCACAGAGCTGTGGCAACAGAAGAGCCTGGCCACCCTGTCCTGCCAGCCGCCTGGATAGTCCTGCCATTTGAAAATCTCACGTGGTGGGCTCGGGCTGCCCTGCCTGAGGCCACCCTGCAAGATGCTAAGCAGGCCTCAGGCCACCTTGGTGCAAGGATGCAGGAATGGTGCTGGCCAGGGGGCACCACCAGCACTTGCTGCCTGGTGCTGCCGCTCAGAAGGGGACATACAGAATGTCCCACACTGCTTCCTGTCCTATGCATGTACAATATTTTTCTGCTTTGAAGGCTCACTCCCACATCATCTTCCCATAGATGACACTTTATTGTCACTCCTGACTCTCAGGATATGCAGAGTGTCCCTCTGTTTCATGAACTTCTCGCTCATTTCTCTCATTGTAGTTCTCATTGAATGGTGACATTTGAGTTTATTTTGTGACATTTTCCTCTTTTGAATGAAGACTACAGAGGAACTATCTCAGGCTTATTCACCAAGGAACCCCCCAGCATTCAGGTGTTCAGTTTATGCTTGCTAAGTAAACAAATGTCTAAACTCCAGAGTTCAGTTCTCAGTGAAACCATTTTTAAGATTGGAGAGACAAGCAAATGAAAGGGGAGCTGGGAACCCCTGTTGCTGCAGCATCACGTGCACCTGCCCCTTCTTCCACCTGCAGAGTGCAGGGCAGCTCTTAGGTGAGAAAGGTGTGGCCGGGTTCTTCTCCCCTGTGGAAGCCACTCAATGCACATAGTTATTTAATGATGCAATAAAATCTCATAGAATCAATACCATGGACACCTCCCATCCATCGGCATGGCTGCTGGAGAAACAAATGTCTGGAGAAGCAAACCAAGCCCAAGGAGTTTGTGGAGCCATTGGGACCCTGTGCTCAGCAAGATCCTCGCCAGTATGCTGTGGTGAGCTGATGTGTCTTATATCTTAGTACCACAGACCAGTTCTGTTCTTACAACTTGTTAAAGAACAAAATATAATTGGTTGTTTGCCCTGTGTGGTTGTCCACAGTCTGGGACTTAGTGACCCCCACACCAAGACTGTAAGGGACCCAACACATTATAAAATCATACTCTCACCCTAATAGGAATTTCAGGGGAAAGCTGAGCTGGGGGAAGGAGCCAAGAGGAGAGAAGATGGCCCAGGGTCCCAAACGCAGACATGGCAATGAAGCAGCAGGGACCAGGGCTCACCGTGTTTCTAAGGTTGCTAGAAAACACAGATGGAGCATGGAGCCACACTTTTCAGCATATGTATGTCCCATTTAATGTTCAGGCTGCACTTACACTAAATAATTATTCACTGTTTGTCCAAACTTCAATCAATAAGGGTGTTTCATTGGCTAAATGCAGCAACCTTAGGGTGCTCATCGCTGCCTCCCTGCCCCACTTCCCAGTTGGTGACTGGGAAACTGAACACAGAGCACATGAGGGCTCTATGATGCCCATGTTCTGTGTCTGAGATGCAGTGAGGAGAAGGGAAGCAACACCTGAGGTTAGGACACCTAAGAGTGGCAATAAGAAGAAGAAAGGGGGAAGGGCCCCAGGTGACAGGAAGCTGGCTGTTGTCTTCGCAGTTGGAACTGACCAGGAGTTTGGCACATTTTCTCTTTGCAGGCGACAACTTGAGCATGTGTAGCGCTCGCTTAAAGCTGAAAGGCAAGGTCAGCACAGAGTGTTCAAGGGCCTTCTGTGGAGTGCTGTTTGGATGTAGCGATGCAGCTGCATTTGGACTGGTGGCTGCCATGGGTGGTGTGAGGTGGGAGCTTCAGATCAAGGTGGTTCTGAAGCCCCTGGGCCACGAAGGAGTCACCATGGAGTGAAGACCTGCTAGATGGGCTGGCTGCTGTGAGCCTCTTCTCTGGCTAGTGAAGTGTTGTTCTGCCTGCAGAAGCTAGTGTCCATGTAGGCCAGAGTCCAGTAAGTCCCAGAAAGGCCTTTCCTAGTACACGGCCACTCTGGTCAATGGCCACAGGTTCTTCTGGAGAAGGCAAGAAGGGACATGTGCAGGGCCAAGCTGGCCTTGTGCCTCCAGGAGACTGGCTTCCCTTTCACTCAGGGACTGGAGCAAGGGCAAGGCTGTTAGAGGTCACTGGCTCAGTTGTGGCTCACCAGTAGCTCCCAGAAAAATGCTCTGCAGACTTGAGAACTCACACAAAAGACTTTATTTTATGGGGATGGATAAGGTCCTCTCTGGGTGGAAAAAGAAAAAAGAAGAAGAACATGGCGCATGGCTTCTCCCAGATATTGGAATTTCGTGGGCTGGGAGGAACCAATCACGGAGGAGAGTTCTTGCAGACTGACTGATGAACCAATAACATGTTAGAACGTAACGTGGGAGGCAGCAAGATGGCGGCAGCATAAGCCGGAAATTCCTATAACATAAGAGGCGGGCAGAATGCAGACTGCCAGGTGATGGGGAGACTGGAAATTCCTGTAACGGAAGAGGTGGGCGGAACGCAGATTGACAGGTGGTGGGGAGGTCAGATTCCTTACATTCCCCCATTTCTTTTTTTATAAAAAATAAAAAAATCTTGCTCTCCAGTTCTTTTTGAAGCCTTCTCTCTCCTTTCTGCCTAGGTGACTGGGGTTGGTTTTGCAGGTGAGATGTAAAAAGTTCATTCTCCATCCAGGCTTCCAAAGGCAGATGATTTTCATGGACTTCATTTCCTTGATCTGACTGATCTCCTATTTATACACTAACAGCCTGTTCCCAATTCTGACTTCATTTACCCCTCTAATACTAGGAACTCCTTCACTGCTGTAGGGAAAAGGGGTGATGACAGATCTGACTTCTTCAAGCTGGAAGTGGGCAGCGTGGGGCAAGCAGTTTGGAGGTTCCTTTTTAGAAATTGGGTCAATTGAGGGGTTCATGGTAGAAGTCTGGTTGTGGGAGAGCAGGCTGTAAAGGCATCTGGGGATGGGTGCTTCTATGGGAGAAGAACAAAAAGACATGAGTACTGAAATGAGATTGATACAATATAAATGTTACAGGATCTGGAACATGCTAATGCATATAAAGATGAGAGAAATTAATAATTCCTCACCAGGGGGTGGAAGAACTGAGAAGTTGTTCCCATAACAAGGCCTAGCAAAGGCTGGAGAGGACAGGCCTTTATTTGGGAAATTTAACATTGTCTGGGTTATTCAGTAAAGATACTAGCAAACATAGATTAAGCCTACCTGTGTCTGTAGGCCTTAAACTGACTAAAATCTTCTGACTCTGGCAGTTTCTCTTGATAGTTACTATTATTTTTAAATGCCCAAGAATGGCTATAATTTGGTTTTAACTGATTTGCTAGGTGTTTAAGATCAAGCTGGTCAAAGTGACCTGTTCCTGTCTATTAAAGAGTCAGCTGAGTTTCCACAGGGGTCACTCATAAGAGAACTTAAGAGCAGCTTCTTAGCTCCATTAGTGCCATTTGGTTAGGCAGGGTCTTCTCAATGACATGGCTTTCCTTGAAAGCATCAGGGATGTCTCCCTTTTTCCATGACTCTCCTCTGCAGCAGATGCACTGAGTGGCTTTTCCTCTAGTGGCCTCATCAATCTCCTTGGTCAGGAGGTTGTGTGACCCAGAGTTGCAAAGCTCCTTGGAGAAGTCCTCTTGTTCCCTGGGTTCAGGCTGACTTTGAGGGCAAGACCCAAATACGGACTTTTCTTGACCTCTGTATTTAATCTCTATCTCTAAGTTTGATCTTAACCATCAAGTAAGTCAGTCTCACCAGTCATAGAGTAAGAGTACTGGGCTTTAGCTTTAATGTCTATAACTTTTACAGTTATTTACCCACCTTTTATCTAATTGGGGTTTACATTATCTGTTCTATAGGTGATGGCTTACTATTCCAAGTTAATTTATGATGTTTGCTCTTCAAGCAGTACTTCTGCAAAATATTGATCAGGCAACAATTAGAGTTTATAAGGAAAATACAAAATGGAATCATCAACAGTAAAACATTCAGTTTGTGCACTAGCTATCTTGAATTTTGGCTGAGTTCCCATTTGAGATCACAGTAATCTTTACAACAAACATCAAACTTTTGAACACAACTTTAAATGAGTTAAAGTCAGGCTTACTTTGGAGCCATTGTAATGTGTAGCAGGGTTGTGAGGCAGAGCCTTATCTCAGGTAATGTGGGACTTTTCAATGAGGGGCAAAGTAGTATATAAACACAGATTTTGAAGATTAAGCTGAGATCAGATGGAGCTCTGTTCTCTGATGGAAATGTGGATCTAAAGAGTTAAGTCAGCAATCTTTATATGTGTGCAATGTTAGGTTCCAAAGTTACTGTAAGGTGGGTAGGAACCAGAAAAGGGAGCTGATGAAACACTGGTTATCTAGCAAAAGAATTCCTTCCTGCCCAAGAGCTGTGCACCTGAGATTAATGTACTGCCACAGCAGTTAGGCATCTTGTACCTTTGCACAGGAGCACTCCCAGGCACTAGGCATGCTCAGCCATGAGGTCATGAGAGACCCCAATTTTAGTCACTGTTGTTCCATTTTTGCTACTGCACATTACACTCTTTCTTAAATGTCATTTTACATATACCCTATTGATGACAGGTCCTATAATAGAACATTAAATGATAGGTTTACCATTACAGACAAGTTTAATTTGGAGAAGAGCAGCTTGATAAATTTTCTGCTTTAAAGGCTTGCATACCTGGAAAATATGAACACATTTAATATACAAAGAATAATGTTTTTAAGTATGTAACTCCTTGGAATAGTTTTATAAATTAATCAGATGTCTCTAACAAACACTTTTGAGTAATCCCATACATGTTGCTTATTGTAGAAAAACCAAGACATCGGACAAGCGTGCCAACAGTATTTGCCGTCTCTTTGCTGTTGAAGAAAAGTCCTAGAAAAATGGATGTTAGACATTTTATAAACATTAATATTTTATTAGTTTGACCACTTAGAGACTTGTGAGTTAATTTTAAGGACATTTTTACTTTTATTAGTTTACCCAATTTAAATTGAACCTCTTTAAATCACGTGAATTAAAATATTTGGATCCATTTTTAAAATTTTAATTTTTGTGCATGCTTATATTTAACACAAAAGCAAAGGCCTTGTAATATTTATCTCATTGCAATGTAACAGATATTCAAAAATAACTCTAGAGTTGGATAAAAAGAACTGATCAAAAATCATTAACCTAGGTATGCAGGATGAAAATTGTGAGCTCAAAAACACAGCATTTCCTAGAAGAAAAATGATAATGGTTATTAATTAAAGCATGGGAAAATGAGAAGGAGAGAAAAGTTGAAAGGGAGAAAAGTATTCTGAGTTGTAGCCCAGGAGAAATTTAAAATGGACACTTTTTTTTTTCTTGGGTTTGAAACTGGTCTCCTACTATGCCTTTCTTCATTTACATTTCAATGTAACCCTTGACTGAGATCTGAATCTGAAAGGGGCTAATAGGTTTGGAGGGCTTGAGCCTGCAGGGAGAACTAAGAAGTGAGAAAGAAAAAACTTGAAAATAAGGAATAAGCCAAGAGAATGTGTTCAGGTTTTACTCCCTCCATGCCAGCCACCTCCCGTAAAGGAGCTAGAATGTGTGTAGGAGACCACATGGTGGGGGGACTTGGTGGGCTGAATGGAGGAGCTGAAGGAGAAACAGAATGAGGCAAAGGAGAGGAATGAACAGGAGCTTCTGCAGTAGGAGGCCTGTAAGGAAATGACTCATTAGCTGGATTAAACTCAGAAGAGAAAGAAGGATTAAAAGGGGGAGAAGAAGCCAAGAGAATGTGTTAGGTTTAGCAGGAAGGAAAGGAAAAACACAAAGGGGAAAAGTCTCTTTCCATTCACCAGGTCTCCCACATATGTACTTAATTATAACTAGTATAATTAGGCATAAAGCTAGAATTTAGGGTGTCATAAATAGGCCATTCTGACTTACTATCTAAAGGACAGTTAAACATCTCAGGGGCGAGTTTGCTGGACTGAATGTACTGGATCCCATGGTACTGAGACCCACCTGGTTAGTGATTAGTGGCGTCCCAAGAACCACCGTGCCAGGCAACGAGAAGGTTAGTACAGAGGTTTGGTCATCATGAACACCAGTGTCTAACCAGTGTTTAGCCGAGAGAGTTTGAAGACCTGGCCAGGATTTCGAGCAAGACGAAAAAATATAAAAGAGCCTCAAACCCTGAGAAAGAATCTCAGCACCATAAAATCAGGAATCCATCCAGCAACTAGGACCAGCTGTAGGGACCAATGAGGTACCCCCACACCTCGGCACTCTTGAGAGCACTGGATTTAATGGCTGCTTCTCAGATCAGCCGAGATGTTTTTAAGTGATCAGGGGGCCTCCCTAAGGGGAACTCACCAATTTTGGAGTCCGGTGTTGCATGCAGAAAACTGGGCGTCCAGGTAAATGGAAGGTGAGCCTGTATCTGCGGGCAATGGGGCTATCGGATGGGATTCCACTTGCTTAGTCAGCAGAAAAACTCATCCCGGGTTTTCAGCACAAGATGTTAGGGGTCGCTGGCTCAGTTGTGGCTCACCGGTAGCTCCCAGAAAAATGCTCCACAGACATGAGAACTCATGCAAAAGACTTTATTTTATGAGGACGGATAAGGTCTGCTCTGGGTGGAAAAAGAAAAAAGAAGAAGAACATGGTGCATGGCTTCTCCCAGATATTGGAATTTCATGGACTGGGAGGAACCAATCGTGGAGGATAATTCTTGCAGACTGACTGATGGAACAATAACATGTTAGAACGTAATGTGGGAGGCAGCAAGATGGCAGCAGCGTAAGCCGGAAATTCCTGTAACATAAGAGGCGGGCAGAATGCAGACTGCCAGGTGATGGGGAGGCTGGAAATTCCTGTAACGGGAGAGGCAGGCGGAGCGCAGATTGACAGGTGGTGGCAAGGCCGGATTCCCTACAAAGGCAAGAGGGGTACTAGGGAGGACATTGACAGTGGTGACTTACTGCCAGTTCCTCACCTGAGGGGACACCATGTCACAATCAATACCAAAGATGTGCAGGTCAGACTATTCTGATCCCTGCTCAGGCCCTGCACCAGGCTGTGACCTGGTGCTCCTGTTGACCCTCACACCCAGGACCCCAGGACCCCAAGGAGTTCCCTTCTGACCTGAAGTCAACACCACCACCACACTCTGTCCAGTGACCAGGATCCCAGAGGGGCCTTCTAGAAAGTCCACTCCCTGGAGTCCGGGAGAGGGACAGCCTCTATGTGGTGGAAGGGAAGACAGCTTGGCACAGTCCCCATAGATGCAGCGCTCACGGGACAAGTCGACACCACCTCACCTGGCGGTGGCTATGCCTGATGGTCCCCTGTGCCCATTGCTGGAGCCTGGTCTTTGCCAGAGTGCAGGCCATGCCTGGCAGATGAGGAAGCACCTTCATCTGAAATGCTTCCTTCACCCCAAGATCAATGGACAAGTCCATACCAGACCTGGTTGGCTCAGGGCCCAGGTGCTTGGGTGGGCACACGTTGGGGGCCCCATTTTTACAACCCTGGCTACAAAAGCTAAGAGAAACAGAGATAGGAAGAAGAGACATGGCTGACTTTGCACAGCATCTAGAAAGAAGCAGCTCTGGGGACTTGTGATTATTTCTGACTGCTCTCAGGACCATGGTGGTTATGAGCACCACAGGAACCCACACATCTGCTCTCAGTGTCTGAGAATTCTTGAGGTGCACAGAGCCTTCTTGCTGAGTGGTAAGGCTGACTACTGCCTAGTGACAAAGGTCTGGACTCTTCCAGTGTTTTGAACCTCTGAGCATCCACAGAGTGTACAGGGATAAAAATGACCTCAACGCTCATGAACTGAAGCCTGGAGACAAACTTAGAAGACTGAAGTGGATCCACCTCATGGCCTCCTACTGTAATTGAAAAACAACTTACAATTAATGACTTAACTTAAAACATGCTTTGTTGCATTGCAAACTTGGTGCACATTTTGCCTGCCTACCAGGTCTTGCAAATAAGCATTAGTTTTGTTGTACAAACAAACACACTATTTTAAGTTCAAGAGAAAATTAATCTTCCCTTCTTATCTCATTAAGAGAAGCTATTTTCTTCTTCCTCTCCTGAATTCATTTCCTCTGAATCCTGCCCCCTCCCCCAGTTGCCTTTACAGTTTGGGATTTGGGGCAGTTTTAAGCTGATAGAGACTTTTAGAAAGCAGTTGCTTTCCCTAGCTTGTTTGGTTTCCTTTTGGAGCCAGGTGCTTCTCATTGTCCGTGGGAAATGCAACCGTTACACATGGGTTCTGGGTCTTCGGCTTTGCAGGCCTTTGATCCATGTAGCAACACACAGAGATGGACACTTTTAGCATTGAAAGTACCCACCCTCCAATCAGTTTGGACAAAGACCAACAGGGACAGAGAGCATTTCCATCCCGCAAGCACCCTGTGCCCTTCCAGATGACCCCACACCAAGCAAGCCCGGCCCAACTCCTATCACAACAGGTTGGTGCTGCTAACTAAGATGGCTGTGAGCTGTGCACTCTGCTGTGTGCTGGGCTTCATTCATGACCCTGGTGTTGTTTGTGTGAGCTACACCAGTGAGGATCCATCCACAGGAACCCAGGCACAAACCAGAGGAGACAAGGTGGCAGCTGGGCAAGGCCGGCCCAGCTCGAGTTTCAGAAACAGCTCTGCACATCTTCCAGGGCCTTCCATTCATTTTCGGGGCCTGTGGAGTGCTGTTCCATTCTCTGTGCATGACCTGCCCTGTTCTCCATCTGTTGCTGGATGCTTGTGCTGTTTCCAGTTTGGGACTATTATTTAAAAGCAGACAACAAAAAACAAACATAAAAGCTGCTCTCAGCAGTCATGTACCTCTGTGCAGGTATGCATTCTTGTTGCTGAGTCAACACCTAGGAGCAGAGCCTCCAAGTCACACGTCACATGGTTGCTTCATGCTAACAGCTAATGGTTTTAAGATTCTATCCTTGCTAATACTGTCATGAGAATCACACAAGAAGCGTCAAACAGCTCTCACAGAAAGGGAGAAACCAGACTATTTCACACCACCAGGCCTGGAGGAGATCAGCACTCCAAAATTCAGACAATCCCTGACCAACTTTTCATGACACTTATAGACTCTCTAATGTCATAGATTTTCTAGTCTAAAACAGTACGTAATTGGACACGAAGTTTCAAAAAACATTAAATGACTGTGCATTAGGGCCTTGGAGTGGGAACTGTTCACAGAAGCAGACTGTGGTAAGGAGCTGGCTCACAAGGTCTTCTATATCTCCAGTCTTGAACACTGAGCCTTCACAGGGGCATTTACACTTCAAAGGGACATGGTTAGGTCCCAGGGAGAGTCCTTTACATTCCAAAAGGAGGAGTGAATGGTGCTGATTAGCTGTCCCTCCCTAAGCCCAGCTGGCAGGGACAGGGGCAGATAACTCTTACTTGCCCAGGCCCTGTTCTTAGAGACCTGGTCCTTGGTTTACTTTATATCCAGGTCTGGTCAGTTACCCACTACAGTACTGGGTGTTGGGAAGGTTTTTTTGGTTGGTTTGTTTTTTGGTGTTACCAGGGACTTAACCCAGGGGCACTTTACCACTGAGTCACATCCCCAGCCCTGTTTATTTTTTATTTGGAGACAGGGTGTCACTAAGTTGCTCAGAGCCTCAATAAGTTGCAGAGACTGGCCTCAAACTTGTGATCCTCCTCTGCCTCCACCTCCTGAGTCTTTGGGATTACAGGCATGGGCTCCCACACCCCACTATTGTGAGATTTTCTAATGCTGTCCATTAAATGATTATCTTATTGTGTTTGTAATTTGCATTTCCTGGTGACTAACAATGTTGAACATCTTCCATACACGGGTTGACCCTTCTATACCTTCTTCTGAGGATGCCTATTCAGTTTCCCCAATTTTTTAGTGGATCGTTTATTTTCTAGTTGCTGAGTTATGATAGCTCTGTACACATTCTGGACACAAGTCCTTTGTCGGAGATGTAGCAAATATTGGCTCTGACACTTATAAGCTGTGGTAGAATTTAAACAAAGCAAAGTAGACATCCTTAAAACTTGTTGAAATCTTCATGAATTAAACAACAGATTCTGGATTGTGGTGGCAGGTGTGGAAGAGAAAGCAGACCAGATGGGCTGCTCCTGCTGTGCCAGGCAACCAGAGCCATCTGCATGACCCCCTGCAGCTGGCTCTGACTCCTGATTCCACCATAACACATCTCAGGCAGCAACACTGTCCTGCAAATGAGTTCTGGTTAAATATGATGCAAGGGAAAGTTGCCACCTGAGTTCCAGGCAGGCAGAGTGGAGGAAGGTGTCATGTTCAGAGGGTGGGTGGCTGCTCTGTCTGCTGGAGCAGAGAGACCACCCAGGACAACAGAGGTGCCTGTGTACATACTTGACCATGGGACACCCACCAGGGGGTCAGCTGGCATATAATAATGCTGTCATAAATAATAGTAAAGGAAAGTAATATTAAAAGTGGTGGAGCATGCCTGTAATCCCTGCTACTCAGGAGGTTGAGGCAGGAGGGTGGCAAAGTTCAAGGCCAGCCTGGGCAACTTAGAGATGCCCTGTCTCAACATAAAAAAATACAAAGAGCTGGGGTGCAGCTCAGTGGTAGAGCACTTGCCTAGAATGTAGGAAGTGCTAGGTTCCATCCCCAGAACTTGAAATAAAAGTGGAGAAGTCACTGTGAAGGTACAGGTACCACCCATCCTTCTACTGACATTTGTTTATCTATTTATCTATCTATTTATCTATCTATCTATCTATTATTTATTTATTTATTGGTACCAGGGATTGAATCTAGGGGCTCAACCACTGAGCCCTGTCATGGCCCTTTTGACTTTTTATTTTGAGACAAGTTCTTGCTAAGTTGCTGAGGCTGGCCTTGAACTTGCAATCCTCCTGCCTCAGCCTCCTAAGCAGCTGGGGTTATGGGTGCCTTGACAAAACAAACTTGCCTTTGAGTGGTGACTGGCCGGCCCCTGGCCACCACAGCCCTCCTGTTGCTTAGAAGACTGAAGAAGTTATTAAAGATAACTTGGGTGGGTAGCTTTGTTTCCTCACAGGATGACTTGGCTGTCCAGCACAGCTGCCCACTGACTTCCCTGTTCCTCTCTGAACCTGCAGGTAGAGCTTGGCATCAAGGCTCAGGCAGACCCAGGAGGCACAAAGCCTGGCTCTGTGCACCAGCTGCATGTCATTCAAAGGGCATGTTCCCAGTAAAACACAGTGTGCTTCCTTCTTCTGCCCTACAGGTGGTTCAGGTGTCTGGCTTCCTGAGGGTTTTTGTCTGCTCAGTTGAACTGCATAAGATGCGAAATCACATGCTGCATGGTCAGCCCATCTTTTGAGGTGGCTGTGTCCTGCTGTCTTGTTTGGCTGTCTCTGGTGCTCCACGCCACAGTCCAGTGCTCCCTCCTGCCTGTGACTGGCAGGTGTGCAGGGGCTTCTGCACTATGGGGGTGCCACTGAGGGAGGAAGTGGAACACTTACTTCTGTTGAGTGTCGCAGGCAGGGGACAGGATGTGTCCAGCACCACTGCCCAATGGAAGCTCCGTGCTTCTAGTAGAGTTTTCTATACCAGGTTCCTCAGACACCTGGACAGGATGGCTCATCAGCTGAGCCCTGCCCAGTCACTGTGCTCATGCCACAGACCTGGAAGGTGGCATGTCCCCCATCTTACAGCTAAGGCCACAGGCCTCCACCCCTCCCTGCACCTCAAACGACTGATCTGCCCTACTTCTGCAGTTCTCTGAGCCCAAGGAGACTCTTGTCTTTGGACACTGCTTGGTGACAGGACTCCTGGTCTGGTAGGAGGCAAGATGAGAGATAAGTGGAGTCTTGACTTGACTTTCAGTGTCCCCACCCGTTCAATAAACAACTGGTCAAGCCTCCAGGGGGTAGCATTTTTTTTTAATCAATGAGGAATTTATGTTGCCCATTCGCTGGTTCCATCTGAAGAGTATGCTCGTCACAGACCCTGCAGATCCTTCGTGGGGGGCAGCCATTACTCTATCATGCTGGGAGCCAAATAACCCAGGTAGTGTAGACAGCAAGTGACTGGAGCTTGGAACTCCTTATCTCCACCCCTCCTGGGATCCCAAGAGCACGTTCTCACAGGGCCTCAGTTGGTCCCACCTGGCTCGCCTGCCTAGGTCGCCTGTTTGGATTTTCCCTCAGCCTCCTAAAGATGGAACCTCCACCACATGGAAGTTCACCTAGCCTCCAGGTGCTCCCTGAGCAGGCCAGTCTGCCCTGACCAGGTTAAGCTTGGATATCACTCCTTGGGGATATCTGTCATACACCAGGTCAGGAACAGGAGCCCCTGGGACCACCTGGTCACCACACAGGGCACAGGGTATTGTTCCAGCCTCCTTCCTTCTGCAGCCTGCCCCTTGGCACTGGCTGAGGTGCTTCTTATGGACTGCACGCCTGTCACAGCGCTGGCCTTCAGTTAAAACACAAATTCCTGAGTGTAGGAGGGTTTGGGAAGGGGTGGGTTTTTGCTGGCTCTCCCAGGGGAGAAACATGCAAGAGTGCCTCTGTAAGTGTCCATCTTGTGAGCCAAGAGAAGGGCAGGGCTGGAACCAGGAGAACTGGATTGTACGCTGGGGGGATTCAAGCAGGGAACTCATGGCTGTTCTTCTGAGCAACAGGAAGGTGAGCAGAGTCAGCTGTCCAGAGGCAGCTATGGGAGAGACCATGAGCGCTGGTCAGCTGAGACCATGGCAGCCCGCAGGCCCTCAGGGGCTTTCCCCACTTTGCTCTGGGCCCATCCGAAGGAACTGCTGTGCAGGAGAGCAGCTCTTTGCCCCTTCACCCGACTCAGGCCTTACTAGTTCACAAAAGAGGGTGCTACCAGGAACAAATAGCATGGGCTGAGTCCCAGCCAAATGCCTCCCATGTAGAGACATGCTTGCAGGTTTCGGGAGGAGGCCGGGCCAGCGCAAGCACCCCACGTGGGAGGACACACCCACCTGCTGGCACTTGATGTCTCCTCCCCTGCCCTTACACACTCAAGCGGCCCTGCTGTGCTTGTGCTGCTGCCCAAGCAACCTTTTTGTTTGTGAGGTGTCAAACGAGGGAGCACGCAGGAATGCCGGGAAGATGCCACCGGTATCTTGTCCCACAAGGCAAAGAGAGGCCTTAACCATCCTGGAAGGCAGAGCTGGTGTTGGCCTCAAGATGTCTACATGGCAAAGAGAGGCAAGCAAGGAAGCAAGCAAGGAAGCATCACAAAAGAAATATAAAGAATGCCATCTTTCACCACTTCTATTCAACATTGTCCTCAAAGCTCTAGCCAGAGCAATTAGGCAGACTAAGGAAATTAATGGGATACGAATAGGAAAAGAGGAACTTAAGCTGTCACTATTTGTAGATGACATGATTCTATATTTAGCGGATCCAAAAACCTCCTCCAGAAAACTTCTAGACTTCATCAATGAATTCAGCAAAATAGCAGGATATAAAATCAACACACATAAATCTAAAGCATTTTTATATGCAAGCGATGAAACAGTTGAAAGGGAAATGAGGAAAACAACCCCATTTGCAATAGCCTCAAAAATTAAAATATTTGGGAATCAATCTAACCAAAGAGGTAAAAGATCTCTACAATGACCACTACAAAACATTGAATAAAGAATTTAAGGAAGACCTTAGAAGATGGAAAGATCTCCCATGTTCTTGGATAGGCAGAATTAATATTGTCAAAATGGCCATACTACCAAAAGTGCTATACAGATTCAATGCAATTCCAATTAAAATCCCAATGACGTACCTTACAGAAGTAGAACAAGCAATCATGAAATTCATGTGGAAGAATAAGAAACCCAGAATAGCTAAAGCAATCCTTAGCAGGAAGAATGAAACAGGAGGTATCGCAATACCAGAACTTCAACTATACTACAAAGCAATAGTAACAAAAACAGCATGGTATTGGCCCCAAAACAGACAGGTAGATCAATGGTACAGAATAGAGGACATGGACACAAACCCAAATAAATACAATTTTCTAATACTAGACAAAGGTGTCAAAAATATGCAATGGAGAAAAGATAGCCTCTTCAACAAATGGTGCTGGAAAAACTGGAAATCCATATGCAACAGAATGAAACTAAACCCCTATCTCTCACCCTGCACAAAAATCAACTCACCATGGATCAAGGACCTTGAAATCAGACCAGAGGCCCTGCATCTTATAGAAGAAAAAGTAGGTCCAAATCTTCACCTTGTTGGCTTAGGATCAGACTTCCTTAACAGGACTCCCATAGCACAAGAAATAAAAGCAAGAATCAATAACTGGGATAGATTCAAACTAAATAGCTTTCTCTCAGCAAAGAAAACTATCAGCAATGTGAAGAGAGAGCCTACAGAGTGGGAGAATATCTTTGCCACTCATAGTTCAGATAGAGCACTAATTTCCAGAATATATAAAGAACTCAAAAACTCTACACGAAGAATACAAATACCTCAATCAAGAAATGGCCTAAGGATATGAACAGACACTTCACAGAAGAAGATCTATAAGAAATCAACATATATATGAAAAAATGTTAACCATCTTTAGTAATAAGAGAAATGAAAATCAAAACTACACCAAGATTCCATCTCACCCCAATTAGAATGGTGAGTATCAAGAATGCAAGCAACAATAGGTGTTGGAGAGGATGTGGGTAATGGGTAAAAAGGTACACTCATACATTGCTGGTGGGGCTGCAAATTAGTGCAGCCACTCTGGAAAGCAGTGTGAAGATTCCTTAGAAAACTTGGAATGGACCTACCATTTGACCCAGCTATCCCACTCCTCGGCCTATACTCAAAGGACTTAAAATCAGCATACTACAGAGATAAAGCCACATCAATGTTCATAGCTGCTCAATTCACAATAGCCAGACTGTGAAACCAACCTAGATGCCCTTCAATTGATGAACAGATAAAGAAACTGTGTGAGATATATATATATATATATATATATATATATATATATAAAATGGAATATTACTCAGGTATAAAGAATAATAAATTATGGCATTTGTAGGCAAAGGATGAAATTGGAGAATATCATGTTAGTGAGATAAGCCAATCTCAAAAATCCAAAAGATGAATGATCTCACTGATAAGCAGATGATGACACATAAGGGGGGGTGGGAGGGGGACAAGAATGGAGGAAGGAGGGACTGTATAGAGGGAAAAGAGGGGTGGGAGGGGTGGGGGGAGGAAAAAATAACAGAATAAATCAAACATCATTACTCTATGTAATGTATGAATATGCAAATGGTATGCTGTTACTCCATGTACAAACAGAAACAACATGTATCCCATTTGTTTACAATAAAAGTACATTTAAAAAAGAAGAAATATAAAGAAGTTTTTCATTCCCAGTCTGCCTCCAATTCTTTCCCACGGTCTCATTGCTTCAGGTGGCAACACTCTTGCAGGAGCCTCCCCAGGGAGGTTGCACCCAGCCAGCCAGCTCTGCACCTGGGTCAGGCGCATGTGGCTGTTCATCCAGCAAATTGATAATTGACCAGCTTTGACCTCCCAGGAGCCTTATCTCCACTTGCACATGGAGGGCACACTGTGTGTGCACTGCAGGCCACCAAGCAAGTCCGTGGGGAGCAGCAGGGAGCAGGTGCCAACCTGTGGCCCCTCTGGAGACCTCTCAGCCTAGGCACCTGCACCTGGTGGACACAGTCAGAGCTCCTCAGTGAATTCCCATCCCTTCCATGGGCACCACACTTCCAGCTCACGATTTGACTTCCTAGTCGTTCTTTCTCAGGAGTCGCTTGCTGGTGTGACATCGGGACTTCTGGGCACACATGAAGGATTTTGCTCTTCTCACCACATTTCCAAGCTCTGGTGTGGACTCTGTCCAAGGAGCCCTTGGTTGGTTCACTTCAGAGCAAGCATGGGCCTTTTACAAAAGCTAGCCATCTAAAGACTGCCCCTCGACACAGCCAAACCAATGTGCACAGGGCAGTGAGGTGGCTTCCCTCACCACAATGCAGCACTTCAGGGCCTTCCAAGGGCCAGGGAAACCAGAGTCCTTTGATCTCTGATGTGCCCCCCAAGGAACCACAGCAGGCCCCACACCTGGTTCACATTTCAACCCTCCTACTTAATTAGAACAAAACTCTCTTTATGAGAGACTTGGCTGGGACCCACATCACAAGCAAGCCTTGAAGCAGCAGCAAGCATCTGTGACAGGCCTCATGACAGGTGCATGGCCCTCGTGGTCCAGTCCCCCTGGAGAGTGCAGATGTCTATAAAGAGGGACTTTGTGAGATTCTTTGTGTCTAGAATTTTTCTTTGGCTGTTGTTCAATGGAGAACTCAGCAACCTGTGGAGAAAAGGCATTTTGTCCTCATCCTACAGGTCTAAATTGAGTCCTGGCTCCTGCTTCCTGACTTAAGGAACAAGTCTTGGTCTCTCCACCAGTTAGCAGAGCACCATCAGAGCAACTGAAAGTGCACTCTGGACCTGTTGTACCTGGAGGGCAGTGTGGTCTCATGGAGCACAGAGCTGGCTGTGCAGGACCTGGGCTCTTCTCCTGCCATCCATGTCAGCCCTGTAGCCCTGGGTGAGCCTCACCCTGACTGCACATAGTTTTGCATCTGTGAAAGTCAGCAGGGGTCTCTCCCAGCTCTGCAACTGGTGTTTCTCTCCTATGCACAGCTGTGGGGTAGGGATTATTAGCAAATCTCACCTTCACCAGCCACCCTGAGACAGCCTCTCTTCTTCAGGAAACAACCTATTATCTGCAGCAGAAATTCAGGCTCCAAATAATTCTGATAAAAGGAACCCAAGTTATCAGAAAGGATAGACTTCCATGACACTTACACAGACCAGATCCTGAAACTCAGGGAGGTGAGGATAATTCCTCCTAACCATGGCGTCTCTTAGAATTTATGGTTCAGAACACAATTAGAGTCAGTCAGCATGGGCCAAGGTGACCTACAATTGCCATGGCAGTGGGGACTTGCAAGTTTGATGCCATTCTGCTGTCAGTCAAAAGTCAAGAGGTAGACCTGGGCAAGACTCTCTGGCAAGTTCTCTAGGATCCCTAATAAAAATGAAGGGCAGGAGGGGCACCATGACCCTCTCCTCTCTGAAGATGCCCATTCTCTCCTTGAGAGTGTCCCCTTTCCCTTTTCCTATATCTTCAATAAATGCATGCCTGAAACTCTGAGTGCATGTCTGAGATCTGTCTTACTCGATGGCAAAAGTCAATTTGAGTGATTGTTGTGCAGCCTCGATTTCCCCAAGACCAGTCCTGTAAGAGCTGGGTCCACCAGCCCCAGAACCGTGAGTCAGACAAGCTGCTTCCCTGGTGCCACAGGTCCTCCTCACAGCAGAGTGGGCTAAGACAATTCCCTGCTCTGGTACATACTTTGCAAAGTGCAGTGTCAGTTCATGAGTTCATGGGGTTGCACGTGGTGGTCAATGTTTTCTGTCCTGTGCTGTTGTGCTGTGTCCTTAGAGGAAGGATGGATTCAGTTCAATAACTGGGGTCAGCAGATCTCAGTGAGGGCCATTGCCTATGCTTCCTGCCTGGGGTACAGGCCACAGCGGGGCCACACATGGCACCATCATTTGGTTTTTCTGCAACTCAGTCACCTGTGCCCAGGTAGCGGTAAGGTGGCAGCTGCTCTCTACCCACTCTGCCACTCACCAACCTGAACCCAGATCACCCAGATGGCAGGACCAGTGACTGCAGCCCCCATCCCACCTGGGGGCCCTTTGCCTGGGCAGAAAAAGTGGAGAAAGGAAGTCAACTTGGGTGACAGCTTCTCTTTGGCTCCTTGCTGTGTAGTGTGGAGGCAGGACGCTCCCTTTTCTGAGGAGAAATGAAGCCTCCACAGCCCCCGTGTTCAAACCTCAAATCTACTTGGAGCTGTAAAAAGCACCACTACACATAATAAGCTGTGGAGAAGTAGCCATGCCCTCTGTACCTGTGTGCCATGATGGCTACCATCCAGCAGGGCCAGCATTCCACTAGCAGTGTGACGAGGCTGGCCTGGTCATGGAGCCCTTCAGCCCTCACAGAGACCACAGGCCAACGCAGCAGGGGAGCATTTCTCTGGAGTAATAGAGAAAGAGAAGTAGGGAGAAATTCTCAGCCAACCTGATCCACTGGAGGCAATAAACCCATGGAAGTCCTGCAAAGGAAAGCATGTGTGGACAGAGTAGCTGCCAGGAAACAGGCTTGTCCTGATGGGCTAGATATTGTCCAATCTGCCAGCATGAGAGAGTGCCCGTGCTGCACCAGAACTGACCCTGGAGGCAGGAAGCCAACCCTGTAGGCACTAGGGCACTTAGCCTTGCTTTTTGGTGTTGGATGACAAAAGCCTGAAGGGGAACATTAAGTCCAGAAAGAAAGAAACCCAACTTGCGACTGCCAGGTCCATAGCATGATCCCCCTCTCCACCTGCTGCCCATGTGCTGCCTCCACCCAGGGGTGCTCTGGCTTCAGCTGGGTTTTTCTTGACTGTGACAGAGGATATGCTGCTCCTGGTGCCTGGTGAGGGTGCCTTCGCCCTGTGAGCACAGGGCATCTGGGTGCAGCCCACCACCTGCTGCCTGGCTGTCCTGGAGAGAGCACTGGGTGCAAACTGGGGAAGTTACCTACAGAAGATCAGTATTGGGCAGTCCACTTGCTCCCAGGGTCACAGGGATATCAACATGTTGCCAGCAGCCTGGGACCAACCACATGCCAGTATAGCAGGTGCTGGGCAGCCCCTGGGGTGACTGGCACATCCTGCCTCCCAGAGGTGCCTAGTGTACAGGGGAGAGGGTCAGGTATGTGGATGACCAATGCAGACACTCAGGGAAGCAAAGAGCAGTGGGGAGAGCATGTGCCTCATCCAGGAGAGGTGGCTGGAGCACAACCAGGTGTCGGGGGCCTCGACCAGCACAGGCCCAGGTGGTCCTTCTGCTCCTCCAAAGTGGCCACATTTTCCTGTCTGGAGATGTGCATGTGGCAGGGCACAGGCCTTACCTTCCTCTGTCCCCAGCTCTGGACAGGGGTCATTTCCACCGTGGGTGTAACCAACTCTATACAAGGAGCAAAATGGCCCAGGAATGCAGGAAGTCTCACCATGGAATACAAGGCATGCCATTCACCATAGTGTTAATGCCAGGCTGTATATATGTGTTTAAGACAGTGTAGGGTGAGCTTGGTCATTCTGCTGTTTTTATACAGGGTTAGGTTAGAGAAACCCTCAAGCAATCAATTATATGTCTCTCTCTATATGTCAAATATATGTCTTGAGATACTTGTTTGGACATACACAACAAATAATGAACAACATCCTTCAGATAGCACAAAGCTTACTCCACCCTATACTGGTAGAAAATAGATTCAACTGTAAGCACAGCAAAACCCTGGAAAAGAATAACTTTAAGAAGACTTTTTTTTTTCCTTTCACATGAGATCTGGAAGTAGGCAGTCTAAACCTGGTGTATTCCTTCTACTTTCTAAAATCCTCAGGGATTCTGACTCTAACTTTGCTACTTCATCAAGTGTGTGACCATTAATCCCAACAGCACTACAAGGTCTAATGTGACTTCTCCAGCTCCAGTCATCACATCATGAATTCATTCCAGGCAGCAGGAACAAGGGACAGAAGAATAAGGGCATGGCCTGGCATTTTAAGTACCTTTTGAAGTTGCATACCACTGGAATTCAATAGTATAGCCCATTCCAGGAAGTCCTGAATACCACGATCCATGGGTGCTCAGGTCTATACATTTGCAGTGTTCCCGTGTATCTTCCCACATGCTTCAAATCACATTAGGTCACTTATGATACCTGGAACAATGGTGACGTTACATTAATAGTGTTACACTGTATCATTGGGGAATAATGACAGGAAACCTCAGTGTGGGCATGTGTGACAGATGCAATTCCTTCCCTGGAAGGCTCCACATCTCTGGCTGACTCCACAGACCTCAGAGCCTGAAGACACAGTCCTGCTTCCTAAGATTTTCTCTGTGCAAGCAGGCAGGACCTCTGTCATTCCCTGATGCCTGGTCCGCCCCCAGTTTAAAGTCTCCATTTAGAGTGCTGCTGCTGTGGCCGCTGTCTGCAGAGAAATACCTCGTGGGTGCCTTTCTTCTGCTTCCCAGTCTTTCTGTGCAAGTCCCTGAAAGCCTGTCGATTAGCTTTTACTTCAACCCCACACTGGAGTCACGTCTTATTGTGACTCATATTTTCTGGAACCCAAATCACGATTCATTAGCTTTACATGTTGAGACAAAGAATCGTTTATGTGAAGACTGGAAAATCTGGGCATGTGGGTGACGAGCCCTTGGGTCCAGATAGCCAAGATGCTCTGGCCTGGGGCCTGGTGGCAGCACTGCTGTGTCCCAGGCCCTGGGCTCCACATACAGGCCCTCGCTGCTCTCCAAGGGGCTTCAGCAGGACCGATGAGCCTGACCAGGAGAGGCCCTGTGAGGTGCCTGGCCTTTTGCCTTCCTCCAGGGAGCATGCAGGAGAAGTAGTCCCAGCCCTCCCTGCAGCTGGGGACCACCCTGTGGCAGACTGACCACAGGACATGAGCTGCATGTGCCCTTGGCAGAGAACAGGGAGTCTCACCACAGAAGGCTCACCTCCAGGCTTCCTGCCCCTGGCATGCAGATGCAAGACCTGGAGGCAGCAGCCGGAGTTCCCAGGCAGCAGCCTCGGAAGAGCGGAGGCCTGGAGCCTCCTCAAGCTGTTCTTCCAGCAGAGCTGCAGCCCTTGGACTCCTGACCATGTGGTCATAACAGTCTTCCCTCCTGACTGGCTTAACTGAGTGCACCATTAGTTGCAGCCAAATGTAGCCAAGGCCAACTCTTTGTCACAGAAGGAGTCCATGGTTGGAGTTCCGGTGACTCTGTGCCACACAGTCCATGTGCACCCATCTTCAGTGCCTGTGCATTACCATCAGGCTGAGCCCCTAAAATCGGGGGCTCAGGAACCGTGGGAACCTCATCATTTTCCTCCCTGGTCCCCAGTGGTCCTGTGCACTCAGCTTCCCCTAAGGAAATGAGGCAGAGCCACTTTGTGTCACATCCCACCACTGGGTACTGGAGGAGGCACCTGCCCCAGGCCAGTTGAGGCATGATGAGGAGGAAAGGAACATCCTCCCCAGGAGAGACTCAGAGAAGACTGAGCAAACAGAACAGGTGAGTACTGCCCTCCACCACCCATGTTGCCTCAGACCCAGGTGTAAGGACCCACAGGAGTACCTGGATCTTTGGCCCTCCATTTCAAAGCCTCCCAGATCACACAAAATGGAATGAGATAAGGCCAGTCCCTCCTCGCTCTGCCTTGTTACAGGGGTTTCAGCTGTGACCTGTCAATGGGTGGAGAGAGGAAGGCTCCCATGTATTCTGCATCCTGACTCTTCCCAGCACTTCTGTCCCTACTTTCCCTTCACTCTGCTTACAGGTGAATTTTGGTGATGCTGAAGCTAGACCCTGCAGTGGCAGCTCTGAGGATCACAGCTGCCAAAACTGGTCCTTCCTCTGCTACTTCCACCTGGGGCAGCAGACACAACTTCCTCTGCCAACTTTCCACAGGATCCATCTTTTGGGTCTCATTGCATAGACTAACGATTAGGACACAGAAGACAAGAGTTGAAGTAGGACTCATTCAAGTATGAAAAATCAAAACAGAGGGAAGCCAGCAGCACATGCCCCCAAGTGTGGTCCAGGGGTTTATATAGCACCTGGGGTCGATACTCTTGGTCCAAGCTTGTGCTAATCAGGTCTTCAAAGTCACCTGCCATTGCCTAGCCTTGCATTCAGGTCTTCAAAGTCACCTGCTATTGGCTAGCCTTGCATTCAGATCTGTACCACTTTTGCTTTCTGGCCCCTTGTGGGGAAGCGGGAGGTACCTGGTAGTATGGTGGATGCTGGGGTTCTGGCTACTGTGCTGCAGGTCAGCACCCCAACTGGCCTCTCCCCTGGCCTCTCCTGGCCTAAGGGGCCACTGTGGCAGGCTTCACACTCAGCCATGCTTGCTGCCAGTGCTCTAGCCTGCCAGTCCTGCACTCCACAGCTCCACTGCTGCTTCGCCATGTCTGCTCCTTAGGGATCAGCTTGGGGCCAGGGAGCCATGTCAATTCTTCTATTTAGGAAGCTATCTGAACCCAGATTTTTGTGGTAAAGAGTGGTTTGTGAATAAATAAACACCCACTCACTGGAGGAGCTCACCAATGCCCCTCATCAGATGCTGGCTTCTCCATCCCTCACTTCCCAGACCCACACTGGCCACATGCTCTATCCAGTCTTATGGGCAAAGACAGTGTCCACTGCTCAGACTAACTGAAGCAGCATCACCTGAGTCCTAGATCTAGGTGAGGAAATCCAAGGCCTCCTTTCACAGAGAAAAGTGGACACAGGTTTTCTCAGATGAATTAAGGCTTTTGACAGGCAATTATTTTTCTCAGTCAAGCTATCTGGGACATAGATTGGCAGCCAGGGGGTTCCAGGTAGACTCTCCTTCTCTTATCAGTGGAAGGCTGCTGACACCTGGGGACTCCAGCCAACAGAACCAGGATAAGAAGTGGAGCTAAACCAGACAGGACCATCTTGAGCCCAGGAGAAGCTGGCAGCATCACCTGCCAGGTAACCCTGTCATAGAAGTGGCTTTCAAAATGTATGACATTGACTTAGGGTTTTAAGAATCCATCTATATGTTAAGCAGGTGGGTTATGGTTTGGATATGAGCAATCCCCCAAAAGACCCTATATTAATTCATGCAGGAGGTGAAACCTTTGAATTATGAGACCTAATCAGTGGATTGGTCCACTTGATGCATTAATCTTTTGAGTGGGTTACTGGGTGGTACTGGGTGGTCAGGCTGGGCATGGTGGGAGTAACTGGGGGTGTGCCTTGGGTAGTGTATATTTTGTCCTTTGCTCCATGGCTCTCTCTGCTTCCTGACTGTCATGAACTGAGCAACTTTCCTCCACCACACCCTTCTGCCATGTTCTGCCTGACCTCAGACCCAGAGCAGTGATTTAGTTGAAATGGACTGAGACATCTGAAACCAAGCCACAATGAACTTTCCCATCTCTAAGCTTTTTTTGTTAAATATTTTTGTCACAGCAACAAAAAGCTGACCAACAGGAGAAATAAGAACATAGATATTGTCCTGGTTCCCATTGCCCACTGTTTTATTTCAAGAGCACCTTGCTTTCCTCTGAAAATGGGAATCAATTTATGTTCCAGGTATTCTGCTTTTCTCTTTCATGAGGGGGTCTATTGAGTGACTGAGACCTTGGATAGAATATAAAAAACATTGCCACCTGCAGCTATATAAGTACGTTTTTAGTATAAATGAACCAGATAGCACACGGTGAAACCTAAGTTCTGAGGTGAAACTTGATTCTCTATGGAATTTCTCTGATTCTTCCAGTGGGTGGGGTAGATAAGATTTCCAGCTTCTGAAAGCAGAAGACTTATGACTGTCAGTGGTGGGCCGTGCCCTCCAAAGTCTGCAATTGAGAAGGGGTGAATGTGAGGGTAGGGTTTACTGAAGAATAGAAGCAAGAACAAAACTCAGTCTATAAATGTAGACCACAAGGTACATTCCCCATCTGACAGAGCTAGGCTTGGGGTGTGTATAGTCCTTGGTCCAAATTTATGCTAATAAAGCTCTGAAAACATGCTAATGCTGTTGGTCAACTCTCAAGTCCAGACTTCCATTCGATCTTCCCCACTTTCGCTTTCTCCCTCCAGGTCAGGAAGCGGGAGGTTGAGGTCATGGGATGGTCTGTGCTTATAAACTCCAGACTGTGCTGCTGTCTGGAGTGGCCTTCTGCAGCAGGCGTCACTACCGCACACAGGCCTGGTTGCTGAAGGGTCGCTGAAGGGTGACCTGGGCTTACAGCACCTCAAGACCTCCGTGCCTGCACAGCAGGCTCCTCATGACTGCCAGTCATGCCTGCCACTACACTCCAACCCCCCTGGGTCACTGCGTTGCCGCTGGGCTACTCCTTCTCAGCTGAGACCTTGGTCCATGCAATGGAATGAAGTTCCTCTAGGAAGTACTCCTGTGTACTGGGGTTTCAATGGAGCTTGCTGCCCTCTTCTCTTTGCTGACCCCTCAGGCTTTGTGCATGGTGACTGTAGGAAATGCTGTCCTGAGCTCATCCTCCAGAGTCTTGGGATGGCCAGCCCTGCCCTGGGTCCAAGCAGGCACTCCAGCACACTGGGGAAGGAAGTTTTCTTTCCACCACCCACCTTTCCTGCCGGATTCCCTGCCCTTTCAAATCTGTGTATGTGCAAAGTTGCATCTCCTTAACTTACACGACACTGCAATACATCATCCTAACCATTTAAAAATCACCATGCTTGTGGTTTCTTTTTTCTGTAGTCTGAATTTAGAAGCTCACAGAAGTAGAACTGCCTGCTCCCTTAAAGAAATGCAGAGTGCCACCCTCCTGGCATTCCCTGAAGGCACCCACTGGTGCCTGCTCTGCATGGGTGGCTAAAGAGTGTGGCTTCCACACAGCCCAGGACCAGTGCTGCACATCTCCCAACTGAGAAGAGAGTCCCCCATTCTGTGGAGAAGGCTGGGCAAGAGCGTGAAGAACAATCAGCCTCGTCTCTGAACCTCAAGACACTTTGTAGCTCTTTACCAACTTGTGTCCACATAACCTACACCCTAAAACTGACAAGATCTTAAGAGGCCCTTAATTTGGTGATATTCATGACAAAGAACCCCACACATGTGAAAATCCTTATGACCTGCTTCCGTGAAGGTTCCTTCAGAAGACAAAGCCCTGATGAGAACCTGAGGAAGCCAGACAGGTCCCCAAATGTCAGTCAGCTTCCTTTCACTGCAACAAATGCTGGAGACAATCCATATCAACTTCCTTGTAAGTTGATGGTAAAGAGACTCACTCTGTGTGACGAGCTGGATGCAGAAACTCAGCAGATTGTCCTCTTCACCCAGTATTCATTTGTTTTGTGAAAACCCTTTCTTCATAAAATGTAAGAGAACCAAGCTCAGCCCTGGTGGAGTCACCAGGGATTCCACCCAGTGAAGTCTGAATTACTTGTGCTTAAAGTGCTCTGTCATCAGGATGTGCTCTGTCCCCAACTCTGGGGACCAGTGCTGGATGCTGGAGACCCAAACCTGGTGAACTGGGCCAGAAAAGGATCAGAGGGAGGCAAATGCTGAGGAGAGGGGAGGCCCAGAATCAGCAGGGGAGCTGGACATCTATTCTTCACTGAGGGAGTGACCCTGCCAACAGGCCATGCTACAGATCCCAGGCAGCAAGAGTAACTGACATTGCCTCTTGAGAACGATCCCAGGGGATATGAGACTGGAAGACTGGGAAGATGAATGGTGCCTCCAGGCAGGTGGCTTTGTTCTACTGGCCTCCCTGTCCTCCCCAGAACTCCAGTTACCTCTCCAGGTGAGGCCCTCCCACCTGAGCTGGGCCTCCTGCCAGCACCGCCAACCCTCCCAGCACACTGGATACCTCCAGGCCTTGACTTCCATGCTGAAAGTTCCACATCCCAAGCCCCTGAGATTCAGGGGAACCAGGAAAGATGGCCAGCTCCCCACCTCCCCCATTCCAGAACCCTTCCTCTGTAAGCTCAGGAGTCTGCCCAGGAGAACTTTCACTCTGGGTTTTTCCAGAATCTCCACTGTGAACACTTACTTGTTTTCTATGCCGTTTTTTCAAGATGTCCTCAAAGCTACTTAAAAATATGGTTCACAAGCTCAATTACTGACAAGGCAGGGGAGTCATGTAAGTGGCAGAGTCACCGAGGCTGACTGCAAAACTTTTCAAGCTGTGCTCTTTCAATGTTCTCTGCTTTCATGGTGACTCCTGTGATCGCCTCTCCCTCCCACGAGGTGACTTCACATTATCTTCAGTGTGATGCACAGTGTGTGCAGCAACAGGGACGGATGCTGGGCTCAGTGCTGGGGAGTGACAGAGAGCAGGGTTCCTCCCCCCTGCTGGGAGAACACTGATCCTATGGGGCAGGTGCCTGGAGTGCCACACCTGCCTTCATTGCTGTAGAAACGTGGGTCTGGGGTGACCGGTTTCCTGATTCTTTGCAGTAAGCTGAAATTTAGAAATGTTATATGAAGTCTGCTTGAAATGATAACGTGCAACTGAACATTTTTTAAAACACAGCTTGGCACAACTCCATGGGGTAAAAACCAATGTATGTCCATGGATCACATTTGACCCCTAGGCTACCAGTTTGAGCCACATGGATTGAATTCTGCAATAGCTGTGTTTTTCTTCTCTCTCTAATCCCTTAATTGTGGCATTGACATCGTGACATTTTGAGTCCTGCAGACACCTGCTGTTTTTCAGAATGGGCCTCCATCGGCCTTCAGGAAGCAAAGTTGCTGCCCTTAGCTACCTTGGGATCTCCTGGCCACACTCCTGTCCCCAGGCAGTGCCCACAGCCCTGAGGCCACCTGCACACCATTCTTCATCCCATCCAAAGCCACAAAGGAAGAGGAGGAGGAGGAGCAAGGAGCTAAGCATCTGCAGGCCTGAGAGTCCTTCCCAGCCACATCCCCACTCTAGCACCCTCAGGGGCCCTACCACAGTATGGGCTCACCCCCTGGGGATCAGGACTTCCAGAGGAACATGAAGCCCTTGTTTCCATGGCAATGGGTCAGGGAGAAGGTCTTGGCAAGCTGGAGCTACACACTACAAAGAAGGGATGGAGGGTGCTGCTCTTAATGTGGGGTGTGGGAGGCAGACTTGCCTGCGTGGTATTTGACAATGCTGGCTGAAGGCAGAAGGGGAGGGCACATAGAGAAGACTGTGCATTTGAACCATCAGCAGGAAATTCTGTGGCCTCTGGGCCACATAGACCTGCAGATAGCCCTCTGGTAGACATGCCTCCCACTGCCAGGACTGCCTGGATGGCTGCTAGTGGCCACCTCAGACTTTCCCGTATGGTTAGGTTTCCTTCTTTGATCCCCATTGATCACCAGCTTCTCTCTGTAGTAACTATTCCCTGAAATTCATTCCTGACAAATGAGCTCCTCTCCTGTGCTTTTAACATCTGATACAATCCCTCCCTGGGAACCAGCTCAGGCCTGTGGTACCTGCAGTGGGTGCAATAGTCCAGGACCTAATGAGAGCAGTCAATATTTCCCCATGGAGAGGTTTCATTTTATGCTACAATGGCTGGAAAATTGAGTGGTGGATAAATTGAACATCAGATGAACAGCAGCATCCAGGTCAAGTGACCTCATTTCTGCTCTCTGTTGTCTGCACTGAAACAGTTTTAGAGGAGCTAGGAAGGCCATGGGATCTGCTTTAGTCTGGAGTATGTCCCCAAACTGAGTCAGTCTGTATGTTGGATTTGGCTGCAGGCCCCTGTGCACACACAGGCACCATGGCACACAGATGGAACACAGGGGCAGGCTGGCAGGAGTACAGCAGGGGAAGAGGGACTGGGGGGGCTGCACCTCACATCCTGGGGCCTGTGTGGGCAAAGAGAACAGAGCTGTGGGCCTGGCCCATGAAGCACACAGGCTCCAGCTGCAGGGCTCATCTCTGCGCAGGTTGGTGCACATGCGGTTGTTGTGTTCGGGTCTGGGGGATCCAGGAATGTACATTTTTACTGGTATTGTACCACATGATTCCAATGAAGGCAGCTTAAGAAACACTAAAGAACAGAGAGTTCAGAATGTGAGTCCTGAGAGGGATCTTGGGAAACTGATTTTAATTCTAAATATAGTTTTAAACCTTAGCAAGAAAGGGCAGAACGCTTGGAAACAAACACTATATTATTGAAAGACTCAAACAAGAGTCACCGTGAGCTGGGAGGTGTGTGCTTTGACTGATCATCTTCACTGAAAGTACTGGGCTAAGAGAGCAGCCATGTCCAGGGCCACTGTGAGTGCTGGCTCTTGAGGCTGTGAGCACCAGGAGCCTCTGCCTCCGTGTCCTTGTCTGCACATAGGAATGCAGTTGGATTGTGAAGAGGAGACACCAGGCCTTCAAGCAATTTCCAGACGTGGGGTCTTCCTAGCACTCTGCCGTAAAGGCACATCCCTGCAGCCACTGCTTCCTTGGGAAATCAAAGGGGAAGATGGAGTGGCTCTGTTCCACCCCAGCCTCTGCCTCCCTGGTGCCTGCTGCTGTTCTGGTGGAGCAGACCCTGCACCTTGGCCTTATCCCTGTGTGAGAAAGGCATGGATCTTTCTTTGGACCCCAAGGCCTTAAGGCAAATGGTCATGTGATGGCAAAACCAGACCTGGTTGTGAAATGGAATCACAAAAGCACTGTGGTAAGAAACCAGTGCTGGGAAGGGTCAGTCCTGCTCCCCTCACCCAGTCTCTCTCCAGGAAGCCTTGTAACCATGGTCCCTACCTTTTGGATTGTCAGTAGCTGCCCAGGAGTCTGACCACTCCCTCTTGGAAAGCACACACCCTGTGCCAGGCTGGAGGCTGGATGTCACAGAGCTTGTGAGAAGAGCCTTCTCTTCCTGTCTGTATGTAAGCAGGCTTCATGTCAGAGGCCCTGCATGGGCCTTCATTGGGTAGATTAGGAATTTTTTTTTTAAAAGAGGAAAAAGCCCCAATGTCAGGATGGGTCAGAGATGATGCCAGATACCCTATAAAGGTGAGACCTGTGGCTCAGAGTTTGGAGTCTGTACTCTGGGCCTGCTGGTGTAACTAACCTGTGGGGTTCTCCTCCTCTCCAAGTGCTGTCACCACGACTTGACCTGTCAGACACCATCCACACTTGGATTGACCCATTTCCAGTTCAGACAGGGTTGTTGCATGTCTTCTTCATCATCACACAAGTAAAGCCTGTGTCTGAAGGAAAACATTTAGATTATAAAGCCCAACTCTTGGTAAAGCACCTAGAGAGCACTACTGTGTGTATGTGTGTGTGTGTGTGTGTGTGTGTGTGTGGTGCTGGGGATCAAACTCACAGCCTGGCATGGGTTGGGAAAGTGCTCTACCACTGAGCTACACATCAGTCCCAGAGAAACCCACTCTATGTTTAGGTAAGTACCTCTGAGATGCATAGATACAGAGGTGTCTAGGTGTACAATGATATTTGTAGCAGGTAAAGATAGATAAACAAGCACAGAGTAAAAAACTACATAGCAATGTTTAATAGGGATGTAGTAGGCAAATCTAAATAGGTATACAGTAGAAAGTACATTTTATTGAAAATAAAATGTATCTAGCAGGTGTATAATGTCTGTAATAGTAGTTATGCAGTGGTAATAATTCGGTATGCATGCCGATTTTAAAATACTGCACAAAGGCAGTGAATGTCTGCTTTTGGGAAGTGTAGCCTTGGGGATCCAGACTGCTTGCCCTCCTCCGGTGCCAGACCTGCATGACGACTTCCAATGGGGAAATGTCTGAAGGGACATTCGGTGACCAGGATTCTCCATCCCCAACACAGAAGGCGGTCTCCTCCATGGCTAACCTGTAGAGAGCCTCGAGCTGCTGACTCTGCAACAGGAAGTAGGACTCCAAGTGTTCTTGGTCCACTTTGTGTGCCTACAGTGAAAGGCCAGGCAGGTGACTGACAGGTAAGACTGGGCCCCTCAGGCTCACTGCCAGATGAGCCCACACACCTGCCCACTCAGGGTCCTGCTCTTGTAACCAACAAGATGGCACAAGAGCGCATGTCCTGTCAGGCGAGTACTTCATGTACTTGACCTGGCTGGCAGCTGGAGGGTAGACTCCTCCACATGGGTTTTTTTGTTGTTTTCTTCTGTTTTTTGTTTGTTTTGTTTTGGTTCTTTGGTACTAGAAATTGAACCCAGGGACACAACCACTGAGCCACATCCCCAGCCCTTTTTTGTATTTTTTTAAATTGCTTAAGACCTTGCGAAGTTGCTAAGGCTGACTTTCAAGGCTGACATTTTTGAGATCCTCCTGTTTCAGCCTCCTGAGTTACTGGGATCACAGGCATATGCCACCTTGCCTGGTTCAGTGCAGTTTTAAGGTACTACAGGACAAGAGGATGCCCCCAGCCTCATGCACAGGCAGAAGGCTGAGCATACCTGCAGGTGGCCACTGGCCACTGACCAGTCAGTGACCTCCTCCATTGGCTAATATAATCATGGTGCCTGCCCTGAGAGAGCAAGGTGGCTGCTGATGTTGCTGGAATTCTTTGTTGGCACTTCAACCATAAAAGAACTATGAATAATCTCTAGGTTTGTCTGGGCTGTACACTAGAAAGAGGAAGATCAGGGAGCCCTCAGGCTCTCTCAGCCCTCAGGGGTCTTTGCTTGGTCACAGGTAGCCTTTACCAGTCTGACAGTACAGACGCCTCTGTGGGCCCAGGCTCTGGCTGTGATGCCAGCACCAACTTTGCCAACTGGGCACTGATGTTCTCCTGAACTACAGGAGCTGTCATGTTGCTAATATCCCTGCTGCGGGTGGCTCGACCCACTCACTCCCTGACCCAGGAGGCACCTGGACCTTCAAAGCTCATCCTGCTTTTGGAGAGTTGGTGCTCCTGCCCTGATAGGACCCTGGGATCTGTTGGGAAGGGTGGTTGTCCACTGTGGTTCCAGGTTTCTTTGTCACCATAGCTCAAGAAATCCAGCAGTGTCCCAGCTGCAGGCTCTTTCTGTTGCCCACTTGGGATGGGGCATGAGCTCCCTGGGTCACCCAACACTATCTGTCTTATCGGTGTTCCCTCGGCCTTTCCCACTGCCCCTGTGCTGTCCTTGTTTGCTCCACAGGCCATTCCACTTGAAACTCTGTGCCTTCCACTGGTAGTCCTCCCTTCTTTCCAAAGCTGACATCACTTGGAGAGGCTGAGAAAGGCAGCACCTGACCCCAGGCAGAAGCAATTTATGCAGGACCTGCTGCCCCAGGTCCTGCTTGCTGCAGATGCTCCCTGGGGGATGCTGGCCTCCGAGCCAGCAGAACTGGAGACCCTGCCAAGGTCCTGCCCTCTGGGGTGGGGACTCCCAGGTGCAGCTGCAGTCCAGGTGTGGGGCAGCCTGATGACCCACACACTGCATCCAGGGCACTCACGGTCACCTCCCTCAGCACCACACAAGGGGTTTCCACCACACTGGCAAAACTTCACTCCTTTTTAATAGAACAAAAGTGAAGATTATGAAATTATAATCCCTTGGGGATTTCAGTCATTTCCACTGTGATGGGTACAAGGACTCATTTTGGGGGAACTGAACACTGAATGTCTACACCTCCCCACTGGAGGTTGAGCTTGCAGGTGCCATTCATGACATGGAGGGAAATGCCCCATCTGATGGTCTCCACTGCAATCTGAACCCAAGGCGGCTGCATTTGGGTGGGATTCCAGAGTGTCATTCCCAGTCCTCTGTGGTACCACCTTCATTATTCTTCCCTCTCCCCCTCCCTCCCATTCATTTCCCACTATATGAAAACATTTCGCTTCAGACTGGTCTGAAAGGAAGTCCCTGGACAGGCCTTTCTGCCCCATGGCACTCCTGAGCCTTCCTGCTTCCTGTCTGGCTCTCTTCCTCCCCAGTGGCTGGTTTTCAACTAAAAGGTTCCACCTGCTGCACCTGTCACCACCGCTTATTGGAGGCTGAAGAACTGCTGGGCCCTCACCTGCAGCACAGTCCTGCTTTTCTTTACCAAATATTGGGAAAATACTCTCAAAGGAAGGAGCAGAGAAAGAGAGGCAGAGGAAGCCATCCCAGCAAAGCGTGGGAATGAATAATACACAGAGGAAATTAAGTCCAGGTCCCAGTAACTTCCTGCATCCCAGTGGTCCTATGTTTTAGCATTCTGCAGAAACAGATTCACACTGAGACAGAGGGACCTATGAGCATCCTGTGACAAAATGTTAGAATCTTCATGCATTTCACTAAGGGAAGTGATGGGCCTTCAGACAAATTTGCCCCAGCTCAAGTTCCTACATGCCACACACACCTTCCAAGAGTGTGAATTCACACCAGAAGCGGCCGTGGGATGTGCCTACATCTGCTGGCCAGGGTGCGGCCTGGGGTAGATGTGCAGTGCTTCTGAACGAAGGAAGGACAGTGAATGCAGCTTGTCACTGTGTCTTCCAAGGGGAAGCTTACCCTTCTTGGTCTTGCCTCCCTCTCATTCTTTTTAAAAAGGTGATACAAAAAAAGAAGAAAGGAGGAGGAAGAGAGGGGGGGAGAGAGAGAGAGAGAGAGAGAGAGAAGCTGCCCTGCATGGAGAACTGGAGAGCCCTCTGGTGAATCCTTCCCAGGCTGGATTTGGGCCACTATATCACACAAATTACTCGGCAAATTCCAGTGGAGCTGGCATGGCCCTGAGGGTCTGCATCTGCAGAGTGACTTCAAGGAGTTCCACTTCACTATTTGTTTTCCCCCCACCAGAATTGTAGTAAAGAGAAATTGCTTCAGATTATTTTTAGTTTGCTCTGTTGGAGTGAGAATTCACCTTCTTTTGGACAACTGTCCACGTTACTACTTGAGCTGTAGAATTCAGGCCTGCAATGAAGATACTAATCACAGAAACAGATCAGAGAGGAGGACTTTGCACAGGAGTGAGGGGGCACACTTCACAGCTGAAATGGAAAACCCATTTGTCTCCCAACTAACAGTTCAGACCCTTACCTGAGCCTAACTGATGGTGCCTCAGGCACAGCTGAACTTGCTCTTGGCACCCGTTCCTCAGAGCTGAGCCTTGATCTCTGAGCTATGGATATGCAACTTCCAGCAAATCATTAGCAGGGGTGAAATCTGACTTTCATTTCTCCACTTTTGAGTCCTTCCTCATCTCGTTTGTGATCCACTTCAGTCTCTCCAGTGATAGTGCTGAATCACATGTTAACCAGATGGCTCTGGACTGCATCTCTTGGTGTTCCAGTCTACCTTCCATGTGGACATCACTTTCAAAACAATGTCCTCCTTGCACACAGCACCCTTGTCCAGGAGCTGTTGAACAAGCACACTATTTACAAAGCATGTCATCAGAGAATCCGATCCAACTTATTAACCATATGCTGGCCCGCTCCTCGCTTGGGCAGTTCACTGGCCGTGGCCTTTCAGTTGGGATCTGCCATTTACACTTCCAATAAAAAAATTTCATTTCTCCTTCACCAGATGCCAGCTGAACAGATGGTCTGTAATTGTTGGCTCCACATATTTTATGCTGCTGGTTTCACATGCAAGATCACACAACTGATATCCAACTGAATGCTGCTCATTTAAGACCTTGCTTTCACGTTAAGAACCTCACTGTTTCATAGGGCTGTAAAATCTGTAATTAAAACTAGTTGGTTAAAATTGAAACGATGATTACAACAACCCTACAGAAACTCAAAGAATAGTTAATGATTAAAATATGAGCTGTGTTCCTGAGGAGAGTGGGAATATTTGTACAGAAACATCTAAGTTCATGTGTGTGCGTAGGAACCCAGTTAGGAGGGCAGAATGTGAGGTGCATGTCACGGGTCCCTTGGCCGTTCAACTTACCTGAGTCTGCAGTCTGTCTGCAGGTTCATTGGGTTAACTTGTGTTCTACATCCATGTTCAGCACTCCTTTGATGGCATTACAATCCCATCTGCACTCTTCTTTACTCTAATTGTGAGCTGCTGACATTGTATCCAGCACTCTGCACTTAGAACACCAAGAATTATCCCCACCCTAAGACTGGGTGGGACACGGTCTGCAGAACAGAAGGACAGCAGCACTGCACACAGGCAGACCAGGTCAAGGAGTGTCCTCCCCCAGGCTGCTCATTTGCAGTGGCCTTGGCACACTGGTCGTCAGCTAACAGTGTTGGCGGAATATCTCAGAGTGACACAGTCGGAGATGTGGTGGATTCCATGCAGCCTGAGCCCCCACTGGCTCCCCATGCTCCTGGACTCCTCTATGGCCTCCCTGCCTCCTCCCACACAGCCTCCATTATCCACTACTTGCAGGTCTTCTATCTTTTCCAATCAAAATCTGTTCTCAGAAAAGTCTCAGATGAACTCACTTTCATATGAAATATCTTAAAGACTCAAAACAATTTCCCCAGGGAATTTGCAGAGTACAGAGCCTTCTTAGACAGAAAGTTGTCCTTACACAGGGCTAGGCACAGGGTCCAGTCCTGGAGTCTCTGAGGTCATCCCATCTCCTTGGTGATGCTGTTCTACTTCTGACCCTATGACCCACAATTCAAAGAGGACTACCATCAGGCTTTTGTGTGGGATGAGGAAAAACAAAACACTTGGAAAGATTGAGAGTGATGAGATCACAGAGAATTCTTAGAGGAATCAGACACCAAGTGACCTAAAGGCAGAGGGGATCTGGGGACTTGTTTGAAGAGGCTGTCAGTCTCCCATGACAACTTGCTGCATGCCAGAACATTCCACTGAGATTAAGGTAGTGCTCACCTAGGGCGAGTGTAAGAGCTCTGGTGACTCCCTTCTCATCCCTGGAAGCCTGCCACACTCCTCACCCCATCCCCAGGATGCAGCCCAAGCCATGGTGTCGGGTCCTGCTCAGTACACACGTGCATGTGAAAAAGTCATCAAAAAATTATGACCCCATTAAAGCACCTCAAAAAGAACTGTTTTCCATCGTTAGTGTTTTTGTATGTTTTAGGATGTACTTTGGGCTTTTAAAGGGTTTCAATCTCATTATTTAAATGATTATTATTGTAATTGCACAGTTCAGAAATTTGGGACATTGAACTAAATCAATACTAATCCAGTCACAGACCAATGCAGTCAACAAATTCTAAAAAAAGAAATCACATTTCCAGACTACAGAGCTGATAAAACTTGCACATATAATTGATAGTTTGCCTGCTATTTCTATGTGACAGAGATACAGAATCTAACCCCAGGCAGAATCCACTCTGGCTCCAGGTATCTGCTCTTCCAGTGGATTTGTAAGCTGCAGGTCAGGTGATAGGGGTATGGGGTATTCAAACATGTGACCAGGACCAGCTCAGCTCCTTTTCCCCACATTTGTCCTGTGTCCACCCTAGTACTGAGCTTTGGGGCCAAGAGGGAGCAAGAAAAACCTCTACTTTTAAGAATCTCAAAGCTGAGAAACTGTGAAAACTACTAAATTCAGAAGAGAGAGAGAATATCCTCTATGTTTTTAACTGTGTACTTATAAAACTAGGGACTGGGACAGGATGAAATCCTAGGGTCACTCCAACTCAGACACAGAAAAGCACATCTCTGGGAGTGAGCTAGATGGGAACAGCCACTCAAGAACAGCTCAAAGCTCTTTCTCTCTCAAAGCATAGAACCAGACTAAAAAATGCCAAATATTTGTTCATGGATTTCTGAAAATTAACCAAAAGCTTTCAATCTTCTGAGGAGCATTTGGTCAAGAAAAATGGTGGGACGTCTGTAGAGCCTATAGCCTGAGAGTTGTAATGTGACCTTTCCTCAAAATCCTCCCCAGCTCCATGTGGTCTTGAAACCCTACAGATGCTCCTCAGGATACACCTGAGGCAATCCTTGATGTCAGCACAGATGGAGGGGTCCATGACACAGGTGGAGAAGTCCATGACACAGGTGAAGGGCTCCATGACACATGGAGTGGTCCATGACACAGGTGGAGGGTGCTGCCAGTGTTCTGCACCCAACACACCATATTACAACCTAGATCATCAGTCTGCAAACTTCCTAGCCAGCCTGCTTACATTCTTGCCAGTCAATGGTCTGTTGTTATTAGCCCACAAAATTTGCCTACTTAAAAATAGCTCCACCACCATATCTCTCTCTCTCTCTCTCTCTCTCTCTCTCTCTCTCTCTCTCTCTCTCTCTCTCTCTCCTCCTCCTCACTCTTGCTTGCTCTCTTGCTCACTTTTGATCTCTCACTTTTTCTTTCTCTTCTCCTCACTCTCTCTCTCTCTTGCTCACTCTCTCTCTCTCTCACTCTATGTACAGACACTCTGTGCTTAATAAAATCTCTTGCATGGGTTCCAGCATTTGGAGTGGTTTCTGGGTACATTCAGAGGAGTCCAAGACATGGGGGGGAGGGGTCCATGACATGAATGTGTGAGTTCATGACATCAGTGGAGTCTTCCATGACACAAGTGAATGGTCCATGACAGAGGTGGAGGGGTAAATGACAGAGGCAAAGAGTCCATGACAATAGTGGAGGGGTCCATGACATATGTGAACAGGTTCATGACATCGGAGGAGGTGTCATCGACACTGGTGGAGGGTCAATGACAAAGGTAGAGGGATCCATGACACAGATGGAAGGGTACATGACATAAATGGAAGAGTCTATGACATGGGTGGAGGGGTCCATGACACAGGTGGAGAAGTCCATGAAAGAGGTGGAGGAGTCCATGACATAGGTGGAGGGGTCCATTACACAGGTCAAGGTGTCCATTACACAGGTGGAACATCCATGACAGGTGGAAGAGTCCATGACATGGGTAGAGGGGGTCCATGATACAGGTGAAGAAGCCATGACATGGGTGGAGGGTCTGTGACATAGCTCATAGTGTCCATGAAAAGGGGGTGGGGTTCATGATACAGTGGGTGAGGTCCATGAAATGGATGCAGGGTCCTTGAAACAGGTGGAAAGTCCATGACTCAGGTGGAGGGTACCATACTTGTGGAGGTGTTGATGACACAGATGGAGGGGTCCATGGCACAGGTGGAGGGATCATGACACAGGTGGCATTGTCTATGACATAGGTGGAGGGTCAATGACACAGGGTGAGGCTTCTATGAGAGGTGAAGTGGTCCATGAACTAGGTGGATGGTTCCATGGCATGAGTAGCATGTTCCATGACACAGGTGGAGGGGCCCATGACAAAAGTGGAGGGATCCATGACATGGGTGGAGAGGTCCATGACATGGCCAGAGGATCCATAACACAGATGGAGGGGTCCATGATACAGGTCAAGGGGTCCATGACACAGTGGAGGTTTCCATGACACAGGTGGAGGGGCCCATGAAACAGGTGGAGGGGTCCATGACACAGTTCAATAGGTCCATGAAACAGGTGGAGGATTCCAGTGACACAGGTCAAAGGGTCTATGACACAGGTTGAGGTGTCCATGACACAGGTGGAGGTGCCTGTCACAGGTGGAGGTGTTCATGACACAGGTGGAGGATCCATGAGACAGGTAGAGGGGTCCATGACATGGGTGGAGGAATTCATGACACAGGTGGAGTGGTCCATGACACAGGTGGATGGGTCCAGTGATACAGGTGGAGAAGTCACTGACACAGGTAGAGGTGTCCATGACACTGGTGGAAGGGTCCATAACATGGGTGCAGAGGTCCTGGACAGAGCTGGAGAATTCCCTGACAGAGGTGGAGAGTCCCTGACACAGGTGGAAGAATCCATGACACAGGTGGAGGGGTCCATGACACTGATGGAGGGGTCCAGTGACACAGGTGGAATGTCCATGACATGAATGGAGGGCTGCATGACACAGGTGGAGGGGTCCATGTCCCAAATGGAGTGAAAAATGATACAGTTGGAGGGGTCCATGACAAGGGGGGGCCAGTCCAGTGACACAGGTGGAGGGATCCATGACACAGGTGGAGGGATCCATGACACTGGTGGAGGGGTCAATGACCTGGGTAGAGGAGTCCATGACATGGGTGAAGGGGTGCATGAGATAGGTGGAGGGGTCCATGACAGGGGTGGAGGGTTTCTTGACACAAGTGGAGGGGTCCATGACAAGGGTGGAGGAATTCATAACACAGGTGGGGTGGTCCATGACATAGTTGGAGGGTCCAGTGACACAGGTGGATGGGTCCAGTGATACAGGTGGAGGTGTCACTGACACGAGTAGAGGTATCCATGACACAGGTGGTGGGTCCATGACAGGTGGAGGGGTTCGTGACAAGTTGAGGGGTCATGAAACAGGTGAAGGGATTCATAAAATGGGGAGGGATCCATGACACAGGTAGTTGTGTACATGATACAGGTGGAGGGTCCATTATTCAGGTTGAGGGGTCCATGATACATATGGAGGGGTCCATGACACAGGTCAAGTGATCCATGACACAGGTCGAGGGTTCAATGACCCAGATGAAGGGGTCCAAGACATATGTGGAGGGGTCCATGACACAAGTGGAGGGATCCATGACATGGGTCAAGGGTCCATGAAGAAGGTGGATGGGTCTGGACACAGGTAGAGGGGTCCATGACACAGTGGAGGGTCAACAACATGGGGGGAACGTGTCCATGACACAGGCCGAATGTCCACGACACAGGTCGATAGGTCCAGGACACAGGTTGAGGGGTTTATGATACCAGAGAAGGGGTTCATGACACAGGTGGAGCGATTCATTACATGGATGGAGGAGTCCATGACACAAGTGGAGGGTCCATGACATAGGTGACCGGGTCCATGACACATGTGGATGTGTCCATGACACAGGTTGAGGGTCCTTGACAAAGGTGGAGGGTTCATGACAGTGATGGAGGGGTCTGTGACACACATGGAGAGTCCATGACATAGGTCAAGAAGTCCATGAAACAGGTGGAGGGTCCATGACATGGTGGAGGGGTCCAGTTACATAGGTGGAGGGTACATGACACAGGCGTAGGGGTCCATGACATAAGTGGGTGGTGCATGACATAGGTGAAGGGGTCCTTGACACAAGTGAAGAAATCATGACTCAGGTGGAGGGTCCATGACATGAGTGGAGGGGTCCATGACAGTTGGAGGGGTTCATGACACAGATGGAGGCTTCAGTCACACAGGTGATGATTCCAAAACTTGAGTGGAGCGGTCGGTAACACAGATGGAATGTCCATTACACAGATGGAGGGATCCATTTCACAAGTCGAAGAGTCCATGACACAGGTGGAGAGTTCTGTGACAAAGGTGGAGGATTTTCATGACACTGGTGTAGGTGTCTACGAGACTGGTAGAGAATTCCACGATACAATTAGAGGGATCCATAACACATAGAGTGGTCCATGACCCAGGTTGAGGGATTCATGACATGGGCAGAGTGTCCATAACACAGGTGGATAGGCCCATGACTAAGGTGGAGGGTTCAGTGACACAGGTGGAGGGGGTCCATGACACAGGTGGAGGGTACAGTGACACTGGCAAAGAAGTCCATGACACAGGTGAAGTGGTCCATGACATGGGTGGAGGGGTCCGTGACATGGATGAAATCATCAATGACTGGGTGGATGGTTTCATGAAATGGGTGGAGGAGTTCAGTGACAAAGGCGGAGGAATCCAAGACATGGGTGGAGGGGTCCATGACACAGGTGAAGGGTTTCATGAACCTGAACCATGACACAGGTTGAGGAGTCCATGAAAGGTGGTGGGGGGGGTGCGTGACACATGTGGAGGCTTCCAAGACATGGTTTGAGAGGTCAATGACACAGGTGGAGGGGTTCAGTTATACAGGTGGTGAGGTCCATGACACTCACAGCAAGCAGGGCTCCCACCTCAATGTCAGCAAAGGTGGAGGGGTTCATGAGAGAGGTGGAGGGTCCATGACACAGATGAAGAATTCCAACAGAGGTGGATGGTCCAGTACATAGGTGGAGGGGTCCATGACTCAGATGGAGGGTCCATGATGTGGGTGAAGGGGTTCATGAATTGGGTGGAGGAATTCATGACATGGGAGGAGGGTACAAAATGACTAGATGGGTCTACAATCCAGATGGAGGTTCGAAAGACATAGGTGATGGTTCCAGTGACAGAAGTGAAGGGGTTTATGACACGGGTGGAGGGGTCGATGACACAGGTTGAGAGTTCATGACATGGGTGGAAGGGTCCATGACAGGTGGATGGGTCAAAGACACAGGTGAAGGGTCCATGACACAGATGGAGAGGTCCATGTCATGAGGAGAAAGGCCCATGACACAGGTGGAGGGTCTAGTGACAGACATGGAGGGTCCATACATGGCTGGAGTGGTCCAAGACACAGGTAGATGGGTCTATGACATGGAAGGGTCAAGTGACAAGGGTGGAGGGGTACATGACACAAGTGGAGGGTCCAGTGACATAGATGGCTAGGTCCATGACACAGGTGGAGGGGTCCATGACATGGATGGACAGGTCCCTGACAAAGGTTGAGTGGTCCATGACACAGGTGAAGGGACCATTGACACAGGCATAGGCATTCATATGCAGGTGGAGGGGTTTATGAAACAGATGAAAGAGTTCATGACACAGGTTGCAGGGTTCAGTTGCCAGATGCATGACACAGTTGGAGGCATCATGACATGGCTAGAGGGGTCAATGGCACAGATGGAGGTGTCCAGTTATATAGGTGGAGGGGTCCATGACACCCACAACAGGCAGGACTTTCACCTGGATGTCAGCACAGGTGGAGGGTTCCATGAAAAAGGTGGAGGGGTTCATCACACAGTTGGAGGGGTCCATGACACAGGTGTATGGTCCAGTCACACAGGTGGAGGGATCCATAACAAAGGTAGAGGGGTTCATTACATGGGTGAAGGCATCCATACACAGTTGGAGGTTCCATGTCTCAGATGGGGGGTCTATTACAAGTGTGGAGTGTTCCATGACTTGGGTGAAGCAGTCCATGACATGAATGGAGAGACCATGACAAGGGTGGTGGGTACAAAATGGCTGTAGGGGTACAAAAGACAGGTGGAAGTGCCCATGAAATGGGTGGAGGGCCCATGAAAAAGGTAGAGAGTCCATGACACGGATGGAGGGGTCCATTACACAGGTGGAGGGGTCCATGACACAGGGGGAGCAGTTCATGACACAGGTGGAGGGTTCAAGACATAGGTGGAAGGGTCCATAACACGTAGATGTGTCCATGATATAGGTGGAGAGTCCTTGAAAAAGGTGGAGGGTTCATGACACAGGCAAAAGTGTCCATGACATGGGTGGAGGGTCCATGACATGGTTGGAGGGGTCCATGATACAGGTGGATAGTCCATAACTCAGGCTGAGGGGTCCAATACAGGTAGAGGGGTCCATGACATGGATGGCAGTGTCCATGACACAGGTGGAGGCATGAATGACACAGGTGGAGGGTCCATAACATGAGTGGAGGTTCTATGACACAAGAGGGTGGCCCATGACACAGGTGGAGGGATACCTGACACAAGTGGTGGGTCCATGACTTAGGCGAACGGGTACATGACATGGGTGGAGGAGTCCATGATGCAGGGGGAGGGGTTCATTTCATGGGTGGAGGGGTCCATGACACAGGTTTAGGGTTCATGACACAGGTGGAAGGGTTCATGAGAAAAGGAATGGGTCAATGCCACAGGTTGAGGGGTCCATGACACAGATGGAGGGGTCTATGACATGGGTGGAAGGATCCATGACACATGTGGAGAGGCCCATGACACAGGTTGAGGGGTCAATGACACAGGTGGAGTGTCTGTGACACTGGTGGAGGGTTCATTACACAGGTAGTGGGGTCCATGACACAGGTGGAGGGGTCCATGACAGGTGAAGAGGTATATGACATAGGTGAAGAGGTCAATGACAAAGATGGAGGGTTCAGTGACACAAGTGGAGGGGGTCATGACACAGGTTTAGAGGTCCATTACATGGGTGCAGGGGTCCATGAAATGGGTAGAGGAGTCCAGTGATAAGTGGAGGGGTTCAAGACTTGGGGAGAGGGGTCCATGACATGGATGAAGGCATCCATGACTGGGTATAGGGGTCCAGACACAAGTGGACTGACTATCCATGACACAAGTGGAGTTGTCCATGACACAGTGGAGGGGTCCATGACACAGGTACATGGGTCAGTGACATAGCAAAGTGTCCATGACATGGATGAAGGTGTTCATGACTGAGTGGAGAGTCAATGACATGGGTAGAAGATCCAATGACACAGGTTGATGTGTCCATTTCATGGGTGGAGGGTTCCATGATACAGTTGGAGGGGTCCATGACACAAGTGGAGGATTCCATGAGAGTAGAGGGTTCAGTAACAAAGGTGGAGGGGTCCCTGACACAAGTGGATGGTCCATGACACAAGTTGAGGTGTCCACAACATAGATGGAAGGGTCCATGACATGGGTAGAGGGGCCCATGACATTGGTGGAGGTGTCCAAACATAGGTGGGGGATCCATGACACAGGGGGAAGGGTCCATGGCATGAGTGGGGGGGTCTAGTGTGAGCTGGACAGGTCCAAACAGTGGTGGAGGGTTCTATTACAAAGGTGGACTGTCCATGAAACATGTGGAGGGGTCATGACATGGGTGGAGGGGTCAAAGACACTGATGGAGGGGTCCATGACCCCGGTGGTGGGGTCCATAACTTGGGAAAAGTGTCAAGTGACACAGGTGTAGGAGTCCATGACACAGGTGGAGAGTTTGTGACAGACGTAAAAGAGTCCATGACACAGGTCGAGGTATCTATGATGGGTGGAGTGGTACAGTGATATGGTAGAGTGTTCCATGACACAGAGGGGTCCATGACATGGGTAGAGGGGTCCATGACACCGGTGGAGTATCCATGACATATGTGGAGGGATCCATGTCACACGAGGATGAGTCCATGACACAGGTTGAGGGTTCATGACAGATGAAAGGGTCCATGGCAAGGATGGAGGTTCCATGACATGGGTGGAGAGGTCTGTAACACAGGTGGAGAGTCCATGATACAGGTGTAGGATCCATGGCATAGGTGGAGGGTTCCATGACACATGTGAATGGGTCCATGATACAGGGGGAGGGTTCATGATACAGGTGAACCAATCCATGACAAAGTGGAGGTTCCATGACATGTGTGGAGAGATCCATGCCACAGGTGGAGAGTCCATGACAAATGTAAAATTTCCATAACATAGGTGAAGGCATCCATGACACATGAAACAGATTGAGGGTTCATGACACAGGTGGAGTGGTCCATAACACTGGTGGAAAAGTCATTTGACACAGGCAGAGGGTCCATGATACAGGAGGAATGCCCAGTGACAAGTGAATGGGTCCTTGACATGGGTGAAGGGGTCCATGACACTGGTGGAGTGTTCAAGACACAGGTGGCGGGGTCAGTGACAGTAGTGGAGGTGTCCAGACACTGATGGAGGGTCCATAACAGGGTAGAAGGTTCAGTGAAACAGATGGATGGGTACATGACATAAGTGGATATGTCTGTGAGATGGGTGGAGGGTTCCATGACACAGGTGGAGGGGTCCAAATCACAGGTGTATTGTCTATGACACAGGTGGAGGGGTCCATGACATGGGTGTTAGGATCCATGACATTGGTGTAGGTGTCCAGAAACAGGTGGAAAGTCTATGACAGTTTGAAGGCTCAGTGACACAGGTGGATGTGTCCTTAACATGGGTGGAGTGTTCCATAACACAGGATGAGGGGTCCAAGACACAGGTGGAGGGGACATGACACAGGTGATAGGGACCCTGACACTGGTGGAGGGCTCCATGATGTGGGGGAGGGGTCCATGAGGCAATTGGAAGGTCCAATGACATGGGTAAAGGAGTCCATGGCACGGATGGTGGAGACCATGACATGGGTGGAGAGTTTCATGACATAGGTGGAGGGGTACATGACATGGTTGGAGGGTTCATGACATAGTTGGAGGGGTCCATGACAAGAATGGAGGTCCATGACACAGGTGGAAGGTCTGGCGACATAGGGTGAGGTTTCCATGAAGCAGGTGGAAGGTGTCATGATACAGGTAGAGAGGTCAATGACATGGGTAGATGGTCCAGTGACACAGGATAGAGTTCCACGACACAGGTGGAGGGCTCCATGACAAAGGTGGAGGTGTCCAGACATGCGCGGAGGGTCCATAATACAGGTGAAAGTGTCCAGACATGGGTGGAGGGCCCGTGACACAAGTGGAGGTGTTTATGACATGAGTGGAATGGGCCAGGACATAGGCGGAGGGTCCATGACACAGGTGGAGGGGTGCATGACACAGGTGGGGGCATGCAAGACAGGGATGGAGAGACCATGGCAATTTGGAGGGTCCAGTGACAGAGGTAGAGGGGTCCATGACATAGGTAAAGGGTTTCATGACAAGTTTGGAGGGTTTATCACACAGGTGGAAGGGACAATGACAAGGGTTGATGGGTCCCTGACATGAGTTGAGGGTTCATGACATGGGTAGAGGGGTCCATGACACAAGTTCAGGGTCAATGACACATGTGGAGGGGTCCATGACACAGATGGAAGGGAACAGGGCACAGGTGGAATGTCTAAGACACAGGTGAAGCTTTCCATGACACAGGTGGAGGGTTCAGTGACAAGGGGTGTTTGTGTCCATGACATTGGTGGTGGGGTACATAACAAGGGTGGCGGGTCCATACATAGGTGGACAGGTTCATGACACATGTAGAGTGGTCCATAACAGAGGTGGAGGGTTCATGACAGGTTAAAGGGCCCAAGACAGAGGTGGAGTTGTCCAGTGACACAGGTGGAGGGGTCAATTACACAGGTTAGGGTTCATCACACAGAGGGGTCCATGACAAGGATGGAGGGATCCATGACAAAATTGGAGAGTCCAGTGACACAGATGAAGGGATCCATGACTCAGGTGGAGGGAACCATAACACAGGCAGAGGAATCCAGAGCACAGAAGGAAGCATCCATGATACAGGTGAATGGATCCAGTGACACAGATGGAGGGGTCCATGATACTGATGGAGGTTTTTATGATATGGGTGTATGGGTCCATGACATGAGTGGTCCATGACATGAGTGGAGCAGTACAGTGACACAAGTAGAGGGGTCCATGACAGGAACAGAGGTCCATGACAGGGTGGAGGGGTCCATGACACAGGTGCAGGGTTCATGACAGAGGTGGAGGTATCCACCACACATGTGGATAGGTCCATGACACGGGGGGAAGGTTCATGACACAGGTGAAGGGGTCAGGACACAAGTGAAGAACCCATAACAAAGGTGGAGGGGTCCATGACACAGGTGGAGTTATCCAGCGACACAGGTTTATGGGTGCATGACACTGGTGGAGGGGTCAATTGACACAGGTGGAGGGCCCATGACACAGTGTGAGGAGTCCATGACACAGATGGAGGGGTCCATGACACAGGTGGAGGGGTCCATGACATAATTGGAGGGTCCAGTAACATAAAGTGGTCCATGACAAAGATGGAGGGGTTCATGACACACGTGGAAGGGTCAATGACATAGCTGAAGGGGTCCATGACAACCATGGTAGGTAGGGCCCCCACCTCGATGTCAGCACAGGTAAAATGGTCCATGAAACAGGTTGAGAGTTCTGTGACACAGGTGGAGGAGTTAATGACACAGGGGGATGGTCCAGTGACACAGGCAGAGGGATTCATGACATGGTGGGAAGGGTCCATGGCACAGTTGGAGTGTTTAGTGTCAGAGGTGGAGGGGTCCATGAAAAAGAAGGAGGGGTCCTTGACATAGGTAAAGGGTTTCATGACAAGGCTGGAGGGTCAATAACACAGGTGGAGGGGTCAGTGACAAGGGTTGATGGGTCCAGGACATGGTTGGAGGGTCCGTCACACCAGTGGAGGGGTCGATGACACAGGTGAAGTGATTCATGACACAGGTGGAGGGTTCAGTGACATAGGCAGAGGGGACCATGTCACAATGGAGGGGTAAATGACACAATTGGAGAGGTCCATGACATGCATGTAGGGTCCATGACATGGGTAGAGGGTTTGATGAATGGCAGGAGGTGTCCAAGACATGGGTGAAGGGGTTCATGGCATATTTAGAGGGGTCCATGACATGGGTGAAGGGGTCCATGACATGGGTAGAGGCATCCATGACACAGGTGGAGGGGTCCATGATACAGGTAGAGAGTTTCATGACACAAGTGAAGGGGTCCATGACACAGGTAGAGGGTTTCATGACATGGCTAGAGGGGTCCATGACACAAATTCAGTGTCCATGACAGGTGTGGAGGGGTCTATGACATGGATGGAGATATCCATGACACAGGTGGAGAGTCCAGGACACAGGTGAGGTTTTTCCATGACACAGGTGGAGGTTTCAGTGACATGGGTGTTGTCCATGACACAGGTGGTGGGGTACATGACAAGAGTGGAGGGTCCATACATAGGTGGATGGGTCCATGACACATGTATAGTGGTCCATGACAGATGTGGAGGGTTCATGATATATGTGGAGAGTCCATGAGAGGTGAAGGGGCCCAAGACAGAGGTGGAGTTGTCCAGTGACACAGGTGGAGGGGTCCATTGCACAGGTTAGGGTACATGACACAGCTGGAGGGGATCATGACACAGTGGGAGGGGTCCATGACAGGGGTGGAGGGTTCTATGACATGGGTGAAGGGTTCATTGACACAGCTGGAGTGTCCATGATATAGGTGGAGTGGTCCACAATAGGGGTGGAGGGGTTCATGACATGGGTGGAGGTTTCCAGACAAGGTTAGAGGGTCCATGACAGAGGTGGAGGGGTCTATGACACAGGTGGAAGAATCCATGACACAAGTGGAGATGTCTATGACATGGGTGGAATGGTCCATGACAAGGGTGGAGGCATCCATAACAAGGGTTGAGAGTCCAGGACACAGATGGAGGGGTACAGAACATGGGTGGAGGTGTCCAGACATGGGTGGAGGGTCACTGACACAGGTAGAGTGTCCATGAAACAGGTGCAGGGGTCCATGTCACAGGTGGAGGTGTCCATGACAGTGATGGAGGGGTCCATGACACTGGTGGAAGTTTTTAGAACACGGGTGTAGAGGTCCATGACACAGGTGGAGTGGTACAGTGACACAAGTAGAGGGGTCCATGACATGGGTAGAGAGGTCCATGACATGGTGGAGGGGTCCATGACACAGGTGGAGGGGTCCATGTCACAAGTGGGCCATGATACAGGTGGAGGGTCCATGACAGGTGGAGGCATGTAAGACAGGGATGGAGGGTCCGTGGCACAGTTGGAAGATCCAGTGACACAGGTGGAGGGGTCCATGACACATGTAGAGTTTCTGTAACACAGGTGGAGGGCTCCATGACAAAGGTGATGTCATCCAGACATTGGTGTCCATGACATAGCGAAGCTGTCCAGACATGGGTGGAAGGTCCTGTGACAGAAGTGGATAAGTCAATGGCACAGGTGGAGGTGTCTGTAAACAGGTGGAATGTTCCATGACACAGGTGTAGGTGTCCATGACACAAGTGGAGGGGTCCATGACAAATGTGGAGGGGTCCATGACAGGGGTGGAAATGTCCAGACACAAGTAGAGGGTTCATGTTTGGGGTGGAGGGGTTCATAACATGGGTAGAGGGTACAGTGACACAGGTGGAGGGGTACCTGACAGAGATGGAGGGTCCATGACCCAGATGGAGATGTCCATGACACATGTGGAGGATCCATGTCAGGTGGAGGTGTCCATTACAGTGATGGAGGTGTTCATGACACTAGTGGAGGTTTTTATGACATGGGTGTAGGGGTCCATTACACATGTGGGGTGTCAATGATGCAGGTGGAGAGCTCCATGACAAAGGTGGAGGTGTCCAGACATGGTAGAGGGTCCATGACAAGAGTGGAGGTGTCCAGACACAGGTGAAGGGTCTATGACATGGCTACAAGTGACATAAGTAAACAGGTTGATGACAAAGGTTAGGGTCCCTGACACAAGTGGAGGGCTCTGTGACAAAGGTGGAGGGGACCATGAAATGGATAGAGGGATCCAGGGTACAGATGGGGGCATCCATGATACAGGGATGGGCCCAGTGACAAGAGGGTACATGACATGGATGGTGGGGTCCATGACACGGTGTAGGCATGCATGACAGGGGAGGAGGGTCCATGACACGGGTAGAGGCATTCATGACATGGGTGGAGGCATCCATGACACAGGTGGAGGGGTCCATGCCTTGGGTGGAGGCATCCAGACACAAGTGGAGGGTCCATGACACAGATGGAGGGGTGAATGGCATAAGTGGAAGGATGTATGACACAGGTTAAGGGGTCGATGACATGGGTAGAGGGGTCCCTGACAGAAGTGGAGGGTCCATGACACACGTGGACAGGTCCATTACACAGGTGGAAGGGTCCATGAATGGGTGGAGGTGTCTGGACACAGGTGGAGGGTTCATGACACAGGTGTAATTGGTCTATGACATGGGTGAAGTAGTCTGTGACTGGGGGGGAATGGTCCCTGAAATGGGTGGAGGTGTCCTTGACACAAGTAGTGGGTTCCATTACACACCTTAAGGGGTCCATGACACAGGTAGAGTGTCCATGACAAGGGTGGAGGGTCCATGACATGAGAAGAAGGCCAGTGACACAGGTGAATGGGTCCATGACTTGGGTAGAGGTGACCATGAGACAGGTGGAGGGGTTGATGACACATGTGGTATGGCCCATGACATGTGGGGACAGGTCAGTGACATGGGTGGAGGGTCCAGTGACTCAGGTGGATTGCTCTATGACAAAGAAGAAGTGTCCATGACACAGGTGGAGGGGTTCATGACAAGGGTGGAAGGGTCCATGACACAGATGAAGTGTCCATGACACAGGTGAAGGATTCATGTCACAGGTGGTAGTGTCCATTACACTGATGGAGGGGTCCATGACACTGGTGGAGGTTTTCATGACATGGGTATAGGGGTCCATGACATGGGTGGAGGGGTACAGTGATACAAGTAGAGGGGTCTGTCCCTGACACAGGTATAGAGGTCCATGACATGGTGGAGGGGCTCATGACAAAGGTGCAGGGTCATTGACATAGGTGCAGGGTTCATGACACAGGTGAAGGGGTCCATGGCATAGGTGGAGAGTACATAACAAAGGTAGAGGGGTCCATGACACAGGTGGAGGTATTCAGTGACACAGGTGGAGGGTCCAGGACACAGATGGAGTATCATGACACAGGGTGAGGGGTCCATGATACAGGTGGAGGGTTCCTTGACACAGGCAGAGGGGTGCATGACATAGGTGAATGGTCCAGTGACACAGGTGGAAGGCTCCATGACAAAGGTGGAGGGGTCCAGACATGGGTGGAAGGTTCATAACATGAGTGGAGGTGCCCACACGGGTAGAAAGTTCATGACATGAGTGGAGATGTCCAGATACAGGTGAAGGGTCTGTGACATGGGTAGAAGGTTCAGTGACAGAGGTGGATGGGTTGAAGACACAGGTGGAGGTGTCCAGACATGAGTGGAGGGTTCATGAATCAGGTGGAAGGTTCCATGACAAAGGTGGAGACACAAGTAGAGGGTTCATAACTCAGGTGGAGAGATCCATGACACAGGTGGAGGTGTCAGTGTCACAAGTGGAGTGGGCCATGATATGGTGGAGGGTCCATGACACAGATGGAAGGACCCTGACCCAGGTAGAGGAAACATAGCACAGGTTGAGGTGTCCATGACACAGGTGGAGGGGTCCATGTCCTGGGTGGAGGGGTCTATGACATAGCTGGAGTGTCCATGACACAAATGTAGGGAATCATGACATGTGTGGAGGGGTCCATGACATGGCTAGACATACTGACACAGATAGAGGGGTACTTGACACAGGTGGAGGGGTCCATGTCACTGTGGAGTGGTCCATGACACAGGTGGAGTTGTCAATTGCTCAGGTATAGGGGTGGAGAGGTCCATAACACAGTAGTGGTCCATGTCACATGGAGTGGTCAATGATATTGGTGGAGGGTCCATGACACAGGTGGAGGGATACATGACAAGGGTGGAGGGATTTATGACACAGGTGAAGGGGTCCATGACACAGGTGGAGGGAGCAATCACATAGATGAATGAGTCCATGACACAGGTGGAGGCATCCATGACATGGGTGGAGGGGTCCATGACACAGGTGGAGTGGTCCATGACACAGGAGGAGGGTCCAGTGACACAGGTGAAGTGGTCCATGACACAGGTGTAGGAGTTTATGACTCAGTTGGAGGGATTCATGTCACAAGTGGAGTAGTCCATGTCATAGGTGGATGGGTCCATGACTTGGCCGGAAGTCCCATGACATGGGCGATGGTTCCATGACAAAGGTGGAGTGTTTATGACAAAGGTGGAGGGGTCCATGACACTGCTGGACATGTCCAGACAAGGGTGAAAGGTTCATAACATGGACAGAAGGTTCAGTGGCACAGGTGGACAGGTCCATGACATGGGTGGAAGTGTTCATGAAACAGGTGGAGGGTTCCATGACAAGGGTGGAGGAATCCATGACACAGGTAGAGGGAACCATGACACATGTGGAGGAGTTCATGACAAAGGTGGAAGGGTTCATGACACATGTGCAGGGGTCTATGAGATGACTGGAGTGTTCCATGACAGGGGTGGAGGGGTTCATGACACAGGTAGAGGGGTCCGTGATACGGTGTAGTGGTTCATGACAGGGGTGGAAGTTTCCATTACACAGGTAAAGGGGTCTATGATGGGGCGAATGGGTCCATTACCCAGGTGGAGGGGTCTATGACACTAGTGGAGTGGTCCATTGACAGGTGGAGGGATCCCATGACATGGGAAGAGGGGCCCGTGACACAGGTGGTGTTGTCCATGACATGGGTGAAGGTATCCAGACATGAGTGGAGGGTCCACTGACACAGATGGACTGGTCTATGACACGAGTAGAGGGGTACAAGGCATGGGTGGAGTGATCCATGACATGGGTAAAAGGAACCATGACATTAGTGGAGTTTCCAGACACAAGTGGAGGGTCCATGACACAGGTGGAGGGGTCCATGAGATGGGTGGAGGGGACCATGTTATGGAAGTGTCCACAGATGACTAAAGGGGTTCATGACACAGGTGGAGGGGTCCCTGACATGGGTGGATGGGTCCACGACCAAGGTGGAGGGGTCCATAACACAGGTGGATGGGTGCATGACACAGGTGCAGAGGTCCTGGACACAGCTGGAGAATTCCCTGACAGAGGTGGAGAGTCCCTGACACAGGTGGAAGAATCCATGACACTGGTGGAGGGGGGTCCATGACACTGATGGAGGGATCTAGTGACACAGGTGGAAGGATCCATGTCCCAAATGGAGTGGACAATGACATAGGTGGAGGGGTCCATGACAAGGGGGCCAGCCCAGTGACACAGGTGGAGGGATCCATGACACAGGTGGAGGGGTCAATGACTCGGGTAGAGGAGTACATGACATGGGTGAAGGGGTGCATGAGATAGGTGGAGGGGTCCATGACAGGGGTGGAGGGTTTCTTGACAGGTGGAGGAATTCATGACACAGGTGGAGTGGTCCATGACACAGTTGGAGGGTTCAGTGACATAGGTGGATGGGTCCAGTGACACAGATGGAGGTGTCACTGACACGGGTTGAGGAGTCCATGACAGGTGGAGGGGTCCATGACACAAGTTGAGGGGTCATGAAACAGGTGAAGGAGTCCATAAAATGGGGAGGTAGCTGTGTACATGATACAGGTGGAGGGTCCATGACTCAGGTTGAGGGGTCCATGATACACATGGAGGGGTCTGTGATGCAGGTGGAGCAGTCCATGACACAGATCAAGTGGTCCATGACACAGGTCGAGGGTTCCATGACACAGCTGAAGGGGTCCAAGACATATGTGGAGGGATCTGTGACACAAGTAGAGGAATCCATAACATGGGCCAAGGGTCCATGATGCAGGTGAATGCATCTGGACAGAGGTAGAGTCCATGAAACAGGTACAGGGGTCCATGACACAGGTGGAGGATCAACGACATGGGGGGAATGTGTCCATGACACAGGTGGAGGGTCAGCAACGTGGGGGGAACATGTCCACGACACGGGTTGAGTGCCCATGACACAGGTTGATAGGTTCAGGACACAGGTTGAGGGGTTTATGATACCGGAGAAGGGGTCCATGACACAGTTGGTTGGTCCATGACACAGATGGGGGGTCCATGACATGAGTGGAGGGGTCCATGACACAGGTGGAGGGTCCATGACATGGTGGAGGGATCCAGTTACATAGGTGGAGGGTCCATGACACAGGAGAAGGGGTCCAAGACACTGATGAAGGAATCCAGTGACAGAAATGGAGGGTCCATGACATGGGTGGAGGGGACTGTGACATGGGTGGAAGTGTCCACACATGACTAAAGGGGTCCATGACCAAGGTGGAGGGGTCCATGACACGGGTGAATGGGTCCATGACATGGGTGCAGAGGTCCTGGACATGGCTGGAGAATTCCCTGACAGAGGTGGAGAGTCCTTGACACAGGTGGAAGAATCCATGACACAGGTGGAGGGGTCCATGACACTGATGGAGGCATCTAGTGACACAGGTGGAGGGTCCATGACATGAGTGGAGGGCTGCATGACACAGGTGGAGGGGTCCATGTCCCAAATGGAGTGAACCATGAAACAGATGGAGGGTTCATGACACAAGTGGAGGGCTGCATAACAAGGGGGGCCGATCCAGTGACACAAGTGGAGGGTTTCTTGACATAGGTGGATGGGTCCATCACATGGGTGGAGGTATCCAGACCCAGGTGGAGTGTCCACAATACAGGTGGAGCATCCATGACACAGATAAGGGGTCCATGACACATGGACATGTGCATATCATGGTTGGAGTGTCCATGACTCAAGTGGTGGGGGGCAGTGACAGAGGTGGATGGGTCCATGAGGCTGGTAGAGGGTCCATGACACAGGTGGAGCATCCATGACACAGGTGGAGGGATGCATGACACGAGCGGAGGGCTCCATGGCATGGGTAGAGGGTCCAGAAACAATTGGAGGGGTCTCTGACACAGGTGAAGGGTCCGTGACACACAGTTGGAGGGTCCAGTGACACAGGTGAAGCTGTCCATGTCCCAGGTGGAGTGGACCGTGATACAGGTGGAGGTCCATGACACATGGAGTGGTTCATGACAAGGGTGGAGGGATTCATGACAAAGGTGGAGGGGTCGATGACACAGGTGGAGGGATCAATGACAATTGGAGGGGTCTATGACATGGGTGGAGGGTACATGACACAGGTGGAGGGGTTCATGACACAAGTGGAGAAGTCCATGACACAGATGGATGATCCATGTTATCGGGGGATGGGGTCCATGACAGTAGGAGGTTCCAGTGACACAGGTAGAAGGGTTCTTGACATGGGTGGAAGGGTCCATAACACTGATGATGGGGTCCATGACCCTAGTGATGGGGTCCTTGACTGGGTTAAAGGGTCCAGTGACACAGGTGAAGGGGTCCATATTCCAGGGAGAGGGTCCATGACACAGGAGGATGGTCCATGACATGGATGGAGGAACCATGACTTGGGGGGAAGTGTCCATGGTATGGGTGGAGGGGTCCATGGCACAGGTGGAGGGCTCCATGACACAAGTGGAGGGGGCCACGATACAGGTGGAGGGTCCATGACATGTGGAGGAGTCCATGACACAGGTGGAGGGATTCATGACAAAGGTAGTGGAGTCTGTGACATAGTTGGAGGGTTCATTGACACAGGTAAAGGGGTCCATGACATGTGGAGTGCTCCATGCCTCAGGTAGAGGGGTTCATGACATGGGAGGAGAGGTACATTTCACAGATGGAGTGATCCATGATTCAGTTGGAGTTGTCCATGACACAGGTAGAGGGGTACATGACAGGGGTAGAGGGTTTCATGACATGGGTGGAGTGGTCCGTGACATGGATGGACTTGTCGAGACCCAGGTGGTAGAGGTGGAGGGTTCATGACACACTTGGAGTATACAGAGACACAGGTGGGGGGTCCACAATACACATGGAGGGGTGCATACCATAGTTTGGAGGGTCCACGACTCAGGTGGAGGGGTCTATGACATAGGTTGGGGGGGGGTCCACGACATGAGTGGAGGTGTCCAGACACATGTGACGGGTCCATGGTATGAGAAGATACAGTGACACAGGTGGAGAGTCCATGACACAATTTGAGGGGTCCATGACACAGGTGGAGGGGTCCATGACAAAGGTGGAAGGGTCCATGACACATGTGCAGGGGTCTATGACATGGCTGGAAGGTTCCATGACGGGGGTGAAGAGGTCCATGACATGAGTGGAGGTGTCCAGACAAGTATGAGGATCCTGTGACACAGGTGGAGGGGTCCAAGATACAGGTGGAAGTGTCTATGACACAGGTGCAGAGGTTTAGGACATGACTCGAGAGTTCCCTGACAGAGGTTGAGGGATCCATGACACAGGTGGAGGGGTCCATGATTCTGGTGGAGGGATTTAGTGACACAGGTTGAGTGTCCATGACACAGTTGGTTGGTCCATGATACAGGTGGGGGGTCCATGACATGAGTGGAGGGGTCCATGACACAGGTGGAGTGGTCTATATCACAAGTGGAGTGGTCCATGATACAGGTGGAAGTCCAAGACACAGGTGGAGGGGTCCATGACAAGGATGGAGGGAAATATAACAAAGGTGGAGGGGGCAATGACATGGGTGGATGGGTCCATGACATGAGTAGAGGGTCCATGACACAGGTAGACGGGTCTATGACAAGGATGGAGAGGTTCATGACACAGGTGGATGGGTTCATGACACTGGTGGATGTGTCCAGACATGGGTGGAGGATCCATGGCATGGGTAGAAGGTCTAGTGACACAGTTGGAGAGTCCAGTGACACCAGTGGTGACACAGTGGAGGGGCTCATGGAGGGGGGAATGACACGGGTGGATGGGTCCATGATATGGGTAGACAGTTCCATGACATGGGTAGAGGATCCATGATACTGATGGAGGGGTCCATGACATGGGAGCAGAGGTCCACGTCACAAATGGAGTGGTCCATTATACTGGTGGAGGGCTCCATGACACAGGATAAAAGTATTTGTTGCATTTAAATTTTTTTTTTTTTTTTTTTTTTTTTTTTTTTTTGTAATGGAGATTGAACCCAGGGGTGCTCAATCACTGAGCCACAACCACAGCCCTTTTTACATTTTGAGACAGGGTCTGGCTAAGTTGCTTAGGGCCTGGTCAAATAGCTGAGGCTGTCCTTGAATTTGCTATCCTGCTTCAGTCACATTTAAAGTCTGAGAAATGTATTATATTTTTTAATAGTTTTAAATTATTTAATTAGGTACAGCATTAAGCTAAATTGATCTGTTTGGTTGCAAATATAGCTGTTGACAAAAACAAAGAAATGTTTTCTTCAGAATGAATAAATGAATTCTAATTTTAAATCAGCACAAACTTCAGAGATTCACTTGTTTTTCAGAAGTGGGGGGTTCTCCTATCATGTCCAGCATGGATGAGATAAAGGGTTTCTGTAGGAGGATGGTGCCAGCTGTTGATTAATCACTAAGAAACTTATCTAATTAAAGAAACACAAAAGCCAATATTCTTTTCAAATGGGAGGGGGTGTGATGAATTGGACCATGCCAAGATCTGCTCACAAAACAAGATGGAGAAGACCACCTTCCCTTTGTTTATAGTCGCACAGGTAAAAGGGGACCAGGAGGGACTTCTTCTGTGAGGAACAGGATGGAGTGGAGTGAGGGAAGTCATTTGCCTAGAGAATTAGCATTTCCTCAGGGGTGAACCAACTTTGTACAGGGTCACCTACCCCAGGTCGTCTGAAACCATCTCTCATGACTGCCAGTTTCTGGGAGTCAGACCTCTGTATTCCATGGTTCAGTCAAGTCTGATTCTGCTAAACATGGATGGCATCCTACACAGAAGGTCAAAGGGAAAGTCTTCTAGACAGCAGGAATGGCCTGGAAATAATTATAATTAATAAACAACTTCGGTCTTTTGAACAGAATTGCTTGACCCAGAAGCATTTAGGAAACTTCGTTAGGGCAGGGGTTTCTGTTCTTACTCATTTCCAACAAGGGAGTCTTCTAGTTCTTTCAGGGGGCTCAACAAAAAGTCAAAATGGTGGAAATCAGTGCTTACTATATTCAAGAACTATTTTGTTTCCATTGAGAGACCCCCCAATCCAAAACAGTATTTATATTTTAAAAGTGAATTTCTCACTAATGTAATATACCAGTCCAAGCACTAACCCTTTTTGGATGTGTGGCCCAGACCCAACTGTGGCCAAGACTAAGTGTTCCTATTCTTCTCTCCAAGTTGACCCCTCTCCAGGCAGACCCTCACAGGAGGCAGGAGGGCTTATCCAGTGCAGCCTCCTGTCTGCTCCTCAAGTGGAAACATGTGCTGAGTGCATTTGCTGGGAGAGGAGGAGGTGTTGTTTCAAATGAGAAGTGGGACTAGGTGCATCTAGTCCCAGAGCTCGAGAAGTAAGGAATGAGAATCTTCCCCAGAGGAAAATCGGGTGAACTGTTTTTCCAAAGACAATGGATTTGGGGTAGCAAGATTCAAAGATGCTATTACAGCCCTCTAGAAGATTATTTAGACCATGAAGAGAAGCTTAAAACACAAAAGTTATCACACAGTGGTAAGGATGAAGCCAGATACCTGAAAAATAACTGCAACCAAAGACTAAGAATGCTAAGTGGCTGGGTGGCTCTGGAGGCAAACACATCTCAAGCAGAAAACACTGCTGCCTGAGGTGACGTGAGCTGGACCTCAGCCCTTCATTTAATGGTTCTCATCAGAGTAGTGTGACTTAAAACATTCCTGTTCAGGCTGAGTTGTTTGGAATTCTGGAGTTAAACCACATCTTTGAGGGATTAGCCTTCAGGCCTCAGACCAAAGATCTGAGGCTTTGAAATAATTTTCTTGGGATTGTAAGTCATTTGATTAGTGTTTGAAATGTTTTTCCATTGGGTTTTCATGTAGATCTTTTCTTTTTCTTCTTTTCTTCTTGAGTATATATAATGGAAAACATTGTTGTAATTATTCCCAAGCACTGCAACTTTAATCTCCCCTGTGTAATTGAAACTTCTTCTGCAGTAAGTGGTGTTTCTAGATCCACAACAGATGAACAGTTGTCATCCCCTGGGGTGGGGACGGATACATGTGTACATATGTAAAATTGTCTCCTCAGTTTTGCTGTCGCTTCTTGTGAACCTTTTAAGTACTAGTGTTTGTTTCTCCCCCACTTGAATATTTAAGCCTCTGTGCATTGAACAAATGTTTACTGAATGTCAGCAACGACATGTCCATTTATGCCAAGAAGCACTGTGTTACAGCTGGATCTACAGTGGTGGGCAAGACGGTCCTTACCATCAGAGACTTACAGACTAGTGAAGAAGACAAAGAATGAGCAAGGAAGGACTGTAAACAAGCATTAAAACTACTGATATGCATAATTACATGTTACATATGCCATAGGAGGCTATAGGAGTTGACCAGGTGCAATGAAGAAGACAGCAGGTAGGGAAGTTGGGATGAGAAACTGAATTTGACATGACTGTCAAAGGCCTCTCCAAAGAGTTGACAAGGAGGAGCATGGAAAATCCTGAGGTGTCAAAGCAACAGCAGGGATGTGGCTTGCCTGCAGCAGGGCAGGGGGAGCAGAGGTCCCAGCACACAGGCCTGTGGACCTGTGGAGAGGAATCCGGATTTTACTCTGAAAGTCCTAATGAGTATTAAGCAGAGAAAGAATGTGGCCTGATTTGTTTTTAAGAGATCCCGTAGCCATGCAGTGAGTGGATTGGATGAGCCAAGACTAGTGAAGGGCCAGCAAGGAAGGAGAAGGCAGCTCGACTCTGACTGCAGGAAGTGGCATCAACAGGGTGACAGGATATGGAGTGGGCAGGGGAGGGTGCTGCCAGCCCTCTGCCTGAGCAGCCCACTGGTGCTGGTGCTGAACTGGGAAGGGGCGCAGTCAGGACCTTGACAAGATGGTGCACTGCAGCAGGCTCACAAGGAGCTCTGTGGAGGGTGGGCAGAGTCAGGGAGACCAACTTGGAATGGTGCAGGGCCTCAGGACCAGCGTCCAGGGCACCAAGGGAGAGGGTCTGGTCAGTCCCTGAGCTGAGGGCTTTTGCAGTGACCACAGTCATAAAGGACTGTCCCACAAGAGCCTTGACTGTCTCAGTAGGACTGTCAAATGATCTATCCAAGATTGGCCACAGGAGGGGTCCAGGGACTCAGGCCCACTGCCCTTTCCTGCCCTCCACCCTCCTTCCAAGTGCCTCCACTGACGAACCCCAGGTAGAAGCCAGAATCCACAGTTGGTTACTGGTGCTACCCACAGGGGCCACCCCAAGCACAACAAAGGTAGCCACAGTGCAGATGGTTGAGGTGCAAAGGGAGAGCCCTTGTCTCAGGAAGCCTAGAGCATGCTGCTGTGTGGGTGGGAATCAAGCCACAGTGTGTGCCACCACCTTCAGACACTTGTGGCAGCCAACTGACACTTCAGGTAGAGGAGTCTGCACCTTGAGAGAGGGTGGTATTGAGGAGTGAATCTGCCAGTTGCTTTCAAAGCAGTGAGGTAAGCTGAGGGAGGCTGTGGGAAGAGTCACAGAGCAGAAGTGAGAGCTGGAGGGCAGTGTTAGGATGCAGAGTAGAGACAGGGAGCCTGGAAGACAGTTCTGGAGAAAACCAGAAGAGAGTGAAGCTGGGGATGTCCAAGGAGAAGAAGTGTAGAGCCATAGAGGGCCATGGAGAGGTTGAACGAGGAGTGTGAACTGTCCACTGCCTCCAGGGCCACACAATCCCAGCACCTTAGCTTTTCAAACTCATATTTAAAAAGCTTTAAACACTATATGTTTTACAACAGTTATACAGGACTCTAAACCTTTAAAACTAGCAAACAACAATCTTCTTGGCAGTTTTAATCACATAAAATCAGATCCACAATCAATCTGGGCAACTAGTTCTACCACAAAGACCCACAGGGTGGCGAGGCTGGGGAGGTGACCATCTTGAGGGCTCTGCTCTCAGGAATGAGAGGTGTCCTATGGAAGGGTTTGTGAGGGAGTCACCTACCTTGCCCTGTTCCTTCTGCCATGAGGACACATTTCTCCTCTTTGGAGTGTGCTGGGGCACAACTTAAGCACAGACCCATCACCACTGAGAAGGTCAAATTTAAGAGTCTTTTTTAGCCAGTTAGCTTTCACACAACACCCCAAAAATGGCTATTGGGAGAAAAGCCCCAACCATAGGGTTGCAGGGGTTTTTATACCATAAGTCAGTACATCAAACATAAGTGTCTGTTGCTATGATTCAAAATTACAAGCTAACATCGTGAGATCTGAAATCATCAGCAGAGAGGAAAATTTAGGTACAAACTAAAGAATGGTTACTAACATACACACAATCACTGTTAACATCACCGTTGACATGGTGCATTGCTTAGGAAACATAGGAACCAAAAAAGAAAGATTTTTTATCATGTAAGAACTGTCATTTTGTCATTTTGTATTGCTAAGTAACTTATGATGGGTACAAAGGTGGGGTGTTCCCATGGGAGAAGCTAAGCAACTGTTGATGGATACAGAGTGGGGCGTTCCCATGGGAGAAGCATTTCCTACATAACATGAAGTCTCAGAGCAAAATGGATTCTGTGTAGTCATTGCCCATGTAGCCTGGCCTGTAACATTTCCATGGAATCAAATCTGTGAACCTGTCATATTCCCCACTGGTTTTATGTACATACTCAAATCACTGATTGATTTTTAGTGTAGAGGTGATATGTAGTGGGCATGTAACACCATTAGTTTAACAGATTGGATTCTACCTCTAACATATTTAAACAGTTTATCATGCATGGCCCGATTAAAAGTCCCATCATAATTAGGATGAGAGGTTCTGCCATCGTGGTTAATAAAGTAGTTAACCAGGGATACCAAGAGAACAGATTTTGGTACTAATTTCTAATTTGGCTTTTCCTCCCTTTTCTTGAGTCTTTTCCTAATCAAAGTTAAACTATCACAAATGACACCTGAGTGGTTAGTATAAAAACAACAGGTCTCCCCTAAGGCCATACATAATACTCTTTATTTTAAAAACAGCGTATTTAACCCTCTTCTGTTTTGTAAAACTACCTTAGGAAGTGAATCAAGGTAATTTTTTTAAGTGGCTTACAGAGCTTTTAAAATTTACTTAAGTTGATATCTATTTGTCTACTTACAGTGTTGACATTTTGGTATCCTGAAGTGAATGCAGTGGTGCCTACAGCAGTGGAGCCAGCTCTACCTAATCCCATTAGGAGGGGATCTAAGACAGGGGCTGCTCATTTAGATGATTGTATTAGCCCCAGATAATCCCTCCCCATAATAGTACACCTGGGGAATGACATGAACAGTAACCCAGAATTCATCCCATTTGGTAATCTCCAAAAACTGAAGTGCCAGGCAAGGAGTTACTCCGGACATACAAGCAAACCATGCTCCCTCAGGGCCCACAGATGGTTGTCGTAGGCTTGAGGAAGACCCAAGTAAGGGGTTGTAGTGGCCATGTATATACATTAATTTGATGGACAAAGTATGTTGTTTTAGTAGCCTGGGTCTTATAACACAGCCTAAGCAAGAAGAAAAACAAGATTAACATTTTTCAGTCTTATCTTTAGAGGGTGGTTGGGGTCTCTAAGGGCTGTCCATTTTTCTGTTGTCTTGACTCAGATGTGATGAATCCATGTTGTGAGTAAGGTCCCCTCCATTTCAGGTGGGTATTAGTCCTTCTTTGTGGAACCATTTGACATAGACATAGTCTTCTGGCTGGAATGGATGTTGGAAATCAGTGGTCTCTTGGGGCTGGTTCTCATAAGTTGAACCTGTTAGAGAGACTAAATGACAGATTGGAGCATGAGCAGGTTATCTTGCTAAGGGTGGAGAAAGGGCTCTAGAAACATTAACACTTTCATCTCTCAGAGGTTTTTGTGCTTCCAAATTTTGGAACCCAAACTGGCCTTTATTTTTGTGATTCAACCCAATTACCCATCTATACTGACTGTCTTAAATTTTTTTATTACTTCTTTCATCTTAGGGACTTCTTACTGCTGTAAGGAAAAAGGGCAATGATGATCTTGTTGCTTAGAGTTGAGAGGGGGGCCAAATGAGGTAGGGCAAGCAGTTTGAAGTCCCTTTTCAGAATTTGGGTCTATCTAGGGGTAAAATTCTGATTCTATGAAAGAAACAAGAAAACATGAGCACAAAACAAATAGCATCTGGAACATGTCAATGAATAGCATGAAGATGACAGAAATCAATAATTTCTTACCAGGAGGTGGAATTGCTGAGATGTTGTACCCATAACAAGGCCTAACAAAGTCTAACAAGGCTGGAGAGGATAAGACCTTAATTGTAAATCTTAAACATTGTCGGAGTTATCAGGAATGTAAACACAACATTTAGTTAAGTTACCTAATGTCACCTGATTTTTGTAAAATATCTTTTTATTGGCATGACCTCTGTGCTTAGAAATCGCTTTATCTTTGTCACTTAGAGCTAGAGAATCATACTAGCAAACATTAAGTCTACCTGTTTCAGAGGTTAGGAAGATCCGTAGGCCTTAAACTGACCAAAAACATAATCTCTGGCAGTTTCTCTTGAGAGTTATCAGGAATTTTTGTCTGAGAACCTTTTTTGTCACCTCCAGTTTTACTTATATTGAGGGGCTAACACAAGTGTACATCTCAAGTCACATTAAAATAACTATTTTGTTGTTTTTAAAATGTCCATGAAAGACATTTTTAAATGTCATAACAATTTTAGTTTTAACTGTTTTTGCTAGGTGTTTAAGATCAAGTTGGTAAAATTGACCTTGTTTCTATCTGTTGTTAAGAGTCAGCTGAGTTCCCATAGGTGTCACTTATGGGGAACTTGAGAGCAGCTCCTTAGCTCCTTTAGTGCCATTTGCTAGGTAGGGTCTCCTTGATGAAGTGGCTTTCTTTGGAAGCATCAGGGATGTCTCCCTTTTCCAATGACCCTCCTCTGCAGCAGGTGCACTGATTGGTTTTTTATCCTCTAGTGGTCTCATCAATCTCTGTGATCAGGCAGTCATGTGACCCAGAGTTATAAAGCTACTTAGAGATGTTCTTTTGTTCCCTGGATTCATACTGACTGAATATTGTTTGTTTGTTTGTTTTGGGGGGGGCTTTTAATTTTTAAGTCTTGGTGTTAAACATCCAGCAAATCAGTTTTATCAGTCTTAAAGTAAGAGGCTTTAACTTTAATGTTTATAATTTCATAGTTATTTTTACCCCTTTTATTTATTACCTGTCTATAAATGATGGCCTAATATACTTTTGTTAAGGCACTAACAGGTAGCAGTTAAAGTACATATTATATCCCCTGTTTCAGATCACAGTAATTTTACAACAAAAAACCCAATCTTTTGAATATAACTTTAAATGAGCTGAAGTCTGGCTTATTTTGGAGTCTATCTAACATGCAGTAAGGTGGGAGGCAGAACCTTATCTTAGGTAAGGCGGGGCTCTTCACAATTCTTAGGTAAAGTGGTCTAGTTCAGAAATTGATCTTTGTCTTCTTTTTTAAATGTCATTTTTACAAAGTTTATATATTGTTTCCTAAGTCTACATGAATGTTAGTTAACACAATATATTACATCTAAAACATGAATTAAAGAAAGCTGAGAGAGCTTTTAATTTTTCTTTTGTGTAGTAAAGTGGCAAAATGTTTTTATGTTTCACAGCATTAACCTGTAAACAAATCAGTCTCTCATTAACTTTTAGAAATATATTTACATTTCTATCCCAATGTATAAGGTAACATAAGGTTCAGGTTCAGTTACAGAATATTAAATGATAAATCCCCAATAAAATTTGCTATTCTTATAGGTTTAAAATTACCATTACAACTTTAGGTTGGAGAATACCAGCTTGATAAAAATATTCTTTTAAACCTTTCATTTTAAAGACTTGTATACTTGGAAGATATAACACATTTGATATATAAAGAAGAGTAATAGAATCATAATTACATTTATGTTTTTATATTAACCAAGTTTAGCTTTTAAAAAAATTTAGACTTTGTAATATAGTACAATACTCTAAAATAACAGTTGCTGTTTAACAAGTTGTATAAACCCCTGATTTTTAAGACTAGTTGTTCTACAGAATAAAACTTAACAGATATAATTTTAAGAGTAAATTAATATTTCAAGAATTATTTGTCATTTTAGCATATAGACTGAACTTTGGTTTATATCAGTGCATTAATATTTGACTTTAGGGAAAAACCTTGAAAAGTTTTAACTGTTGTGTTACTTATATATACACATAAAGCTTTCAAAATTTACCCTTAATTTATATTTTTTAAATCACTTAATTAGACCCTCTTGTTGATTACTTAGATGTAGTATAGCTTTATTTTATCACATACTTTTTTTACCTAGAAATATTTTATTACTAAATATATTTTATGTCTACAATCTTTTAATTTAATCTGTTGATCCCCTCTTTTTAAAAACATTTATACTCTGAAACAACCCTTGTAAATTTCTAAATTTAGATAAATTACTCCATTTTAACAAGGTGAAATACTTTGTTATTTATAGAAATTTATTTAAAATGTAGTTGAAACTTTTGGATCCTTTATATAGAATTTTACCTGTTGAGATTTTTAGTAACCTTGTTTTTAGTGATGACATAAAGTCATTTTAAACCTTTTTTATTTATTAATTTATAAAAACACCAATCATTTTTAAGTATGTTACCCTATGGAATTTAAGGAGTTAAGAGTACTTGATGTTATATTTAAGTTAGCATTTAACTCTGTAAATCAATCAGATGTCTCTAACAAACATATCCATGATCAATCCCATATAAGTCAAATCTAATTTAGCTTTTTTTTTTTTTAAACCAGATACCAGATACCAGAGAAATGTATTGGGCAGCATCAGTCATTTCTTCCATGTTGAAGAAAAATCTAGACACAATGGATATTAGACATTTTATAAAATTAACATTTTTATCATTTTTGATCACCTAGAAACAAAACTGTATTAGTAACTTGAAAGCCATACTTTTGTACACCCAATTTAAAAATATTTTAAATTATGTGAACAAAAAGCATTTGGATCCATTCTTTAAATTTTAATTTATGAGCTCATATGTCAATTTTGGTACTAAACATATATAGATGTGACAATACACTGGTGTACATATACATAAAACAAACAGATGGAGAAAGGCCTTGTGGCTTATTTTTTTAAATCCATTAGATTGTCAACCCTGTACACAGGCCTCTGAATGAAACAGAGCATTAGAAAGACTTTATACTTGGATAGAATAGGTCTGATCAAAAAATTAACCTAGGTGTACCAGATCAAAATGATGAACTTAAAAAACAGAATTTTAAAAGTATTTTTGGCTACCATCCTGATGTTGTTCAGCTCATCAGAGATGAAAAGAATTCAAAGAATACAGACAAAGGTTATGCCCCATTTCTCCCTGAAGGAGTTTCCTAAAAATATAGCAAGGGAGCTGTTTTCATTTTTCTCCTTGTGAGAGCCCCCTCAGATTGGGGTCTTGTTCTAAACTGGTTTTTCTGGTCTTTTGTATAGCAGCCATCAAAATGTTAGCCTGGCATTTTGGTGGACCAACTTCAATAGTTGGGAGTTACTGTTGGCAGAAGTTTACATTTCAATGTAAGTTTTAGTGAACCTGGTTAAAAACCTTTTTAATCTTTTTTTTTTTTAAATTGAATATAAGACATTTGATCAGGATGTCCAGGCAGCCCAAAGACAATTTGGTGGTCCCCTAAGGGGGCCATTGACAGTGAAAGTTGGCCATTCTCTTGCATAGCATTTAGAGAGAGAATAGATGTCATACCAGGTCCTGTTGTCAGTGGCCCTTCTCTGGAATTCCTGGAAATTGGTCAATATGCATTGAAGGTGGTTCATGATGAACATGAGGGAGACCAACCCATGTCCACACTCAAGGGCAGCAAAAAAAAAAAAAAACAGAAAAAGACAAAGAACAGGTAAGATGCCAAAGACAATGACAAGTGGCCATTCCTGAGAACCTGGGCAATGTCTTGCCACAATTCTAGACTCAGGAAGCAATGCTGTGTCCAGACTTCCTCACAGTCTCCAGATACAGATCTGCCAGAAACAGACTTACTGGTCCCCCAGGAGCACAGAAACAGGTGACTCTCAGAGAATTTAGTTCAGTCCTGGGTCAGGGCTCCACAAACTATACAGCCTGGGACTGAGGAATGTCTCTCAGAGGCCATCCCTTAGCAGCAACATTGTGGTTTCTCCCCTCCACAGGAGTTTTCAGGTCAGTGGTGAAACGGTGGTTACCCAACAGGCAGTGAGGATCTCGCTGGGCCCTCCAAATGTTGTGGGGCTCAACTTACAGACTGATCACCACTGAGAACTCCAAATTTGAGAGACTTTATTAGCCAGCCAGCTGATTGTCTCACACAATGCCCCAAAAATGGCTTTTGGGAGAACAGCCCTGACCATAGGGTTACAGGGGTTTTTATACCAAAAATCAGTACATCAATTAAAAGTGTCTGTTGCTATAATTCAAAATTACAAGTTAATACCATGAAATCATCAGCATAGGGGGAAGTGGGTCAAAATTACCTTTACCTAGGTACAAACAAAAGAATGGTTACTAACACCACATAATCACTATTGATATAACTGTGAACATGTTGCATTGTTTATGAAAACTAGGAATCAAAAAAGAACAGTTTTTTATCATATAGGAATTGTCATTTTGTATTGCTAAGAAATACAATTGATGGTACAATTGATGGTACAAAATACCCATCAATTTTGTATTGATGGGTACAGAGGGGGGGCATTCCTATGGGAGAAGCATTTCCTAAATAACATGGGAGTCTCAGAGCAAAATGGAGTCTGTTTAGTCATTGTCATAGCCTGGCCTATAACTTTTCCATGGAGTCAAATCTGTCAGCTTGTCAGAGGACAAGGACACTAAGATGCTAACTTGGAAGTGGATTAGGTCCTTAACAGATGCTGAGCCTACTGGCACATCCAGCAGCTTCCAGATCAGTGAGAAACAAATTTCTCTTCCTTATATGTTTCCCAATTTGTGGCATTTTGTTAAAGTAGCACAAATTAACTGAGAAAATATATTTTATGGGAAGTACTGTGGTAGGCTCCTTGTGGTGACTGGGGGAAGAAAACAAGTAAGACATGCTCCACATACATACTTCCAGAGGCAGCCAGGGCAGGTAAGGCTGACTGACTCATGTTAGGTTAGTGCTGCCAGCTCTTCTCCCATGGGAATGAACATAAAGAGACACAGAAAACTCTTCAGAAAAAAATTCCTGTACTCTTCCTACAAACTACAAAAGTCACTTTTGGTTGTGTAAATACAATAATCATATTCATCAACCTTAAGAATCTGAAATCATGGCACAGTGGCACATGCCTGTAAGCCCAGAGCCTTGGGAGCCTGAGGCAGGAGGATCACAAGTTTAAGGCCAGCTTCAGCAACTTAGACCCTAAGCAATTTAGTTAGAACCTGTCTCAAAAAAAAAAATTATAAAAGGTTGGAGATGTGACTCAATGGTTAAGTGTCCTTGGGTTCAATTCCTGGTACCAAAAAAAAAAATTTTTTTTTTGAAATCCTTTCTGTGATTGGATAGAGAGAGACCAAGAAAAGAAAAGAAAGGTAAATTATACAGGCCTAGGAAGACTTCAGACGGGAGCAAGATCAAACCCACAGACCCTTCCCATTAGGTGTTCAGAACTATGAGACATGCTGATGAGGCTGATGTCTTCAGATACTCAGAGTTCTCTGGTGGGTATGGACCTTAAAGAGCCCAAGGAACACTTGGAAAACAGAACCTGCAGTTGGGCCTTCATTCCACATGTCTCCGGGACCCCCCTCATGAAGGCAAGCTCCCAAGTAAAACCCAAAATCACACCTGCCCAGGTGCCTTGTGCAGGAATCATGACTGGTGTGACAGGTCTTCAAAAGCAGCACTGTCACAGCAGTGGAAGCCACAGAATTTGAAATCCAAGGCAACTGATGGGCAGGTCACATGACCTGGCACCAGTAAGCACTAAGTAGGCAGCCACGTGGCAATGGAGTTCAGAGCTGGTGCCTGGTTCCCTGCCAACATGGAAGTGTAAACAAGAGCATCTTTTGGCATGAAAAGGGGTGTCATTATATGTGTCCCAACAGTGAAGTGCACCAGACTGTTATATAGGCACATGCCCAGAACACCAGCCAAAAAAAAAACCATGTGAGGATGCAGCCCAACTACAGAAGTCTGAAGTCTGAAACTAGTGTAGAGAAACATTCCAGAAATGGTCTTCACAAACTTCACAGAAACAACCTTAATTGACAGAATAAACAGAAATAAAGAATGGTTGTTTTTCAATAATTCTGTATTCTGCACTGAAAACACTGTAGGTAGAATTACATTAGTTCTGGCAATGAGGTGCTATGAGTCCCTCCATCTACATTTTAGAAGCCAAATTTATCAGTAGTATGAAATGCAGGTACTTTAGTTCAGACTGTAAAATTAAATTTTAAAAGATAATGTCCAGATTCTAGACAGGAAGCAAGTCACCCCCAAGGCAGTATGCCCAAGTATGACACGCACCAGCTCTGCCCAGAAGGGGTGCTGAATTCTATGTGTGCTGGAGGACACAACATAAGACCTGTGGGCAATGCCATGTGCCCTAACCAGCTTAGACAACCATGGCTGGCTAACAGCCTGCAGGACCAGGGCCTTTCTGAATGTGCCACACAGAAAATCCTCTCCTTCAATCCAGAGCCTCTCTCTTGATTTGCTGTGCTGTATCACCAGTTTTATATTTTCTATTGTGCACAACAACTCAGCTGTAACTCTTCTACATTCTCAAGGTAGCCCTGTGTGGACAGGGGTTCACACACTGCTTACCTGGCCCTCTCCTCAGGTCACACTAGCTTCAAAGTGTCAGTCAGGGAATCTGGAGAAGAAAGGAGGGCCAGCATGTTCTGAAAGGGATGAGGGACGTGCTGATCCCACCTGCAACACACCTCACTCAATCCTGGTAATCCAGAGGTACTACTGTTTCTCCACTTTCCAGGTGTGAAAGAGTGACCAAGGTGGGTAGGAGGTGAGTGGAGGGAGCCCACACTCAACAGGTTGGCCTGACCTAGTCCCAACAGGATGCCCTTCCGGGAACAGAGGATGCATTCTCACATCTGTAAATAAGTTAACTTTCTGTTAATGTTCTCCACATAAGTGGTGCAGAATATCTGCCACATACACAATTTGGGTTTGCTACATTCCCATTCAACACATGAAATGGTATTTTCTAATGGAAAGAACCCGGAAGTAAGGGAGGAAGACTAAGAAACTCCTTTTCCTTGGACTGTGTACTCTATTTATAAAATGAAGGAGTTGAACTAAATGATGTGTATTTTCTAGCTCCAAATTCCTATAAACTCATGGTTTTGTTTCTAACCACCATCTAACAATTTCTGCTCATTTTTAATACTACACCTAGATTTATGATAGTATATATTCTCTGCATGAGATGGATTCTCCCCCTGCCCTCCAGCAATTAGGGTTGAACCCGGGGGACTCTACCAATGAGCCACAATCCCAACTCTTATTATTTATTATTTTTTAAAAATTTGAGACAGAGTCTAAGTTGTCCAGGTTGGTCCTGAATTTACAATCCCTCCACCTCAGTATCTGGAGTCTCTGGGACTATAGATATACACCACTGTACCTGGCTTGGATGCTTCCTTTTGATGTAGGAAACCATAACAACTGGTTCAATAAAAATGATTGATTGGTTTAGTTAGAAGATAAAAATAGAAGACAAAAATAAAAGGGAGGGCCACCCTAAGTATTTATCCAAAAGAATTGAAATAAGAATTTTATGTAGATATCAACACTTCTGTTTCCACAGAAGCATTAATCACAATAACAAGACAAGTAAGCAGTCTAAATGTCCACTGGCAGATGAATGGATGAAGACAACATGACACCCATATACTGGAATATTATTTACCTTTAAAAAGTATGGGCATTCTGCAATATACAACCTGGGTGAACACCAGGTCACAGAAGATACTGCAGATTTGGCAATGTGAGGAATCTAAAATGGTGAGATGGGTATAATCAGAGTGGGATGGGCTCTCAGCATTGGCATGAGGTGAAATGGAAATTGCTGACCAACAGGCATAAAGTTCAGTCAAAAATAGGAACAGGTTCTGGAGACCCTTGTGCAACACTGAGCAAATAGTCAACAAGATGTTTTCTACACAGAAATCAGCCAAGAGGGCAGATTTCATGATGACAGTGCTTACTTCAGGAAATTAGCATAAAATTGGGATTTTTTTTTTTTGGTGTGTTGGGGGGGTAATGGGGATTAAACTCAGGGCACACATTCCCAGTCCTCTTTTGTATTTTATTTAGAGACAGGGTCTCACTGAGTTGCTTGGTGTCTCCCTGTTGCTGACACAGGCTTTGAACTCACAATCCTCCTGGCTCAGCCTCTCAAGTCACTGGGATTATAGGCATGTGACACCACACCCAGTTTAAAATTGTGATTTTATCAGTTTATACACTACTGCTGTCCACCCTGATTGTGGAAGTTATGTAAGTATTGAAGGAACATGAATTTTCTGGGTCAGCTCTCTGTGGATGTGAGATAGGTGATGAGTAAGGAAATAGCCTCCTTTCCTCATCTAAGTTCGCTGGACTCTTGTAAATACAAAATGAGGTCATGAAAGGCCTCGTGAGCTGGGAAGTGCTCACCCAGGTAAGGGGGCAATAGTGCTGAAGTAATGACAACAAAGATGACATCAAGTGACTTTTTTAGTGCCCCTCATTTTCATTAAGGAGCAAGGCCATAATTTGAGTAAGAAGCTCTCACGCTCATTCCTGAGGTGACTAGGGAGGCAGGAGAGCAGCCCCAAGAAATCAACATGCAGAAAAGCAGCTGGAATGGAAGGTTTCACCTGGAAACTTGAGGCTGCCCTCCTGAGTGCTTGGATGCAGGCAAGGCCACCACTGGGAACAGGGTGCATCGCCAACAAGCAGCATATGTCAACACTCAGGACATTCTCAGATTAGAAAGATCTTTCACCTCAGGCTAATAAATGCTGTCCCAAAGTACCTGCAAACATTTTCACAGATTCTGAATATGCAAGCAACCATTTCCAGAACAATGCAACCGCAGGCTCCTCTACATCTACAGCAACCCATTGTTTCAACATCCTGGGTCCAGAAATCAGTCCCAATTCATTCCAGTTGATACTGAAATCACAAATTCTGAGAGGCAGTTGATGGGTGTGAGACTACAATTGAACAACTTCCCTCAATAAAAGAAAATGCAAAGCCCTCTGAGGGTTTAGCAGACAGCTAAAGGAGAAATCTCTGGGTAGAAAGGAAGGGCTTCTAAGAGTCCCTGCATTTTTTTTCTCAGCATATGGGCATGCAGACCCTGGGGGCTTGTGGCTCCTCCTCTGGGATTTCAAATCAATTATAAGCCATGAACAAATCCATTCCCCATTGCTTTTATAGAACTAGATCCTTCAAAAAGAGCTGAAGTAAAACCAAGGTGAAGACAAAATGAAATGAAACACACACACACACATTCTTTCAAGCAGTCATGACTAACTCCTGATTCAGGGGCCACTCCATTCCATGCTGTCTCTCCAACATCAATCTTTGGCTGTTGTCTTACTATTACTCAGGACCTCGGAGCTTGTCTAATCTAATCCAATTGTCTAATCTTGTCTAATCTACCCTGTTCTTGGACAAACACAGTCTCTCCTCTAAAACCCAAAGTCCTGCTACCAAGCGTTCTTCTACTCAATATCTGATTCCAAGCCAAGTTCCATTGTCTCCACCTCATTCTGTAAGCTTTGGACTGCTCTATTATGATGGACTGGGACAGCTCCTTCCCCATGGGCCCCACCGGCATCCCAGAGACACTTAAAGGAAGTGTTCTTGAGTGCCTGTCATGGACAGACATGATACACAGAAATGATGAAGCCTACGGACAGGGTCCTTACCTAGGTTTGCAGGGAAACATTCGATGTTCCCTGTGCTGGTACAGTCTCCTCATACTTTAGAAAACTCTGTCTTCACTCATGCCCTGGCTCAGAGCTCCCTTTCCTCCTGAGTGGAAGGCAGTTATTGTGTCTCCACAGTGCTGAAACCCTGCACAAAGCCATACCCAACTTATCTTAGCACTTGGAGAAGCCTCCTGCTGCTGCTGGCTTGGTGACTGTGCTCCCTGACCCACGGAGTCTTCTTCAGGCAGTGCCCTCCTGGCTATGCTGAAGGGTAGATTTCTAGCTCCATTTTTCATCAACTTAGTCCCATCTGCTTTGATCTTCCAGAAGTTCCTCCAACTGTCTTGTCCACCACTGGTATTTTCTGTAAACTTTAGGTTGTTATTTTTACACCTCTCTTTTCAGCAGGATTTTGGGAGGAAAGGACTATAACATTTCCTTAGTATATATTATAAAGCAAAAGCTTTTATCTGAATTTTCTAACCTTTTCTAAATGGCTATATATTATTAGTGTAATAAACCTAGGAACTGTTTGGAAAATAAGAAAATGCATGAAGGGTCAGCACTCCAACCTCAAGATACCCATCCTGAAGTCAGTTTCTGTTTGGCATGACTGAATCCTGAAGAAAGTCAAGAAGAATACCTTGGTCTTGACCAAGTGAGCTTGTTTTTTTTTTTTTTTTTTTTTTTTTTTTTTTTTGTATTTAGGTTGAAAATGAGAAAAGAAAAATCCTGCAAATCTTGGTTCATGTACTGTCATTCTATACAACTCTCCATGTATTTTATCCAAGTTAGAACAAATAAGGATCTGAAATTCAACTATTGGACTGGATGACTAGGGATAAAGCATTTAGAAATCTCAACAAGCCACCAATAAGTCTGGCTAATGATTATCCATGGCTATAACTACAGATGAAGGAAGACTCAAAATAATTAAAAGCCCAATTCCTACCTTTGGGAATTTACTCTGGTGCTGGGAACCTTAGTGAGCAAAGTAAAAGGGATTACTCAACTATCACTGTGTAGCAGAACCTATTATTCAAATCAAGGTAAAATTCTCCATCTCCCATGAATCTCATGCTTGCATCCATCGATCCTTTATGCATGCTGGTCCCCAACACAGAACACTATCTTCTCTACTTAACATCTCTCTAAATCTTACCTACTGTTATGATCATTCAGGAGATAATACCATATAATAAATTACTTATAAATAAAGGAAAATTAGTACCTTCACATATTCAAAGTTAAAAAAATTAGAGCTCAGAAGAAAATATATGCAAACATCTGAACACAGAATAAAGTCAAAGTATAAAATCAATGGAAGAAGTCATAAATTATCACTAGACTTGAAAACAAGTTTTCACACATTAAAAATAACCACTGAACCTCAACTGACAAGCAATAAACTGAACTCCTATTCAAGAAACCACACAGGAAGACAACTTTTTTTAAAACTCCCCTCTCCAGATGCTTCAGAGAACACCTAAAGATTGTTCACAAGCAGCAGCAAAAAAAAAATATTACTCAAACATGTTTTGATAAGGGTTTTCAGAGGTTTCTTTTCAGGGTTTCTGCTTGTTATTACTACTTAATTCTATAACTTTTCATAAGATATTTTAAATGCTAGCAATTTTGTTCAACAAATGTTTTCACTGCATCCCAATGACATGCCAAGGACTGTGCTGGTTGCTATAAATAGACAGGGTCCTTCTCATCACCACACTTCAGACTAGTGGAAGACAAACATTAATCAAGCAATCATGCAGATTGTGGTTAAATAAAGATATAGATAACTATTAAAAGGGACTCCATCTATTATGGATCCCAGGATGTGTACCTCTCTGATATTGTGTGTGTGTGTATAAATACACATACATTATACACACAAGCACACATGCTGAAAGGTCTTTTAAGAGCAGGAACTGTATCTTAATTTTTTTTTATCTTTCTACATCTCACAAAATGTTTTATATATTTGTTAAATAACTTATTCCCATTAAAATTTGCAGCTATCCTTATTAAACAACCTTTTTTTCAATGAACTCAGCTTTAGAACGTTCCATATTTTAAAAGTTTAGATACACTTTTATTTTTAAATAACTTATAAAGAAATCTTACTAAGTTATGATGTGATCTCATGATCAATATTATCAGATTTAAGGTAGAATACTAGTTAAGCATAAAGGAATGACATTTACTTTTCTTATAAAAACTATTCACATAACTTATGCACTAAAATAATGTAATTAAAATTTTTTGCTCCACTAGACCTACGGTTATGTGAAATTTCTGCCCTTGGACTGCTGTCATGAGTTTGCAAACTCTTGCTGGTCTCCTCAGTGGTGTAGAAGTCTTCTGAAGAGCAAGGGCTGGTGAAATCATCTGAATACTTCATTTCTGAGATGCTTTCATGGCAACTACTTTCACTCATTTCAGCAGGAACATCATAATCTGTGGTTCTGAGCTGCCAATCATCTATTTCTTTATTTACAATTCTGTCACCAACAGCATCCTGTTGGAAAACACATGGACTTTGGACTCTGGTTTCCAGTTTTCCTTCCAAAATATTTGTAGGAGTCAATCTTCTTGGAATAATGGAATCTGCAGAACTCATAATTCTTCCCAATGAACCACTGCTGGTTCTGTTTTCACCACAATCAGTTGTCTTTTTTCTTTAGTTGTGCTGGGCTCATCAAAGACTTCACTAATTTGCCTTCAGGTATCACTATTTTCAGCAGAAGATGCATCTGAATCTAAATACTTATCTCTAGGCAGCTGATGTGGCTTCTGACTTTGTTCTGTAAAGCTTAATACTTTAGAGGATGGAATTCTGAATTTTGTACTTGTACCCAACATTTGGGCTTGCATTTTTCTGTACTATTAATATGTCAGGATTTGACTGCCTTAAACAGAGTCTGAGTGTATTTGTTAGGTCATAAAGTAGATGCCCTCTAATCACCCTTTTTGGACAATTACCACTGTTTTCAAAATATTTACCTTACTTAGGTTTTCAACTTGGTTCTTTTTACACTGAAGGCTCACTAACTTTTCATGGTCCCATTTGTCCTTCTTAGATTCAGACTGACACATGGATTTGGCACAAGGTTCTGGCACCTTCTTATCCTCGGTTCTATACAACCAGGCTAAGTGGGGATGCACATGAGTTGGACTCGCTATGGGTTGGTTGTATAACAAGGACAGCTCAATTAACAAAGCATTCAGCAAAGGAAGCTGCCTTATTGTACTGACTGTATTTTGCTCAGTTTGAGGGCGACAGGTAGATTCATTAACAGCTCCTACATCCTGACTCCCTGGTGGACTCAAAAGCACCACAAGAATCTCCTGTGTTGCAGAATCTGTACCTTTTGGAGAGCTCAGATGTGTTGGAGGGTTTACAAGTACTTTTTCCGGCAAGGCATCACCCAGTACCTCAGGTCCGTCCCTTTGGGGCTCAATGGTGATTTTGACGCCTGCAGGAAGTGTCCTTTCTTGGGTCAAGTGAGTGTAATACAGAGGAGGAAAGCAAAAGGTGTTGGTTTCCGGGAGAAGCTGGGCGTATTCCTCGCTGCAGGTGCTGATGGTGCTGACACTGCTGTCCGCAGCCTCCCCAGGGCCAGGTTTGCTGTTCTCCGCGGAGCCCGCGCGGGCAGGACTGGGGGCTTCTTCCCGCGCCTCGGCGGGTTCGAGGGCAGCGGGAGCCGCGTCTTGGGGGCCGAGGTCCGGGGCCGGGCCGGCGGGGTCCCGGGAGCGCTGTCCGGGTCCTGGTCAGCGAGGTCCCGGGCGCGGCCGCCCAGTTCCGTCAGGCGGCAGAACAGCGCCAGGTCCCCAATGCGCCGACCCGCGGGGTCCAGCTGGGCGAAGGGAAGTCGCAGGCGGCCCGGCGCGGCGCGCAGCCGCTGGGGGCGCAGGGCGGAGGGGCGCAAGCGGAACACGCAGGCCTCGTTGCGCCGAAGCCCAGGGCGCCGCCGGGCAACGCGGTGGGCCTGGCGGGCGCGCGCACCAGAAGTGCCGGGAAGTCCAGCAGCCTGAAGGCCACGGCGGGGCCGGACGGCGGCGCGGCTTCCAGGCGCACCTAGTCCACCAGCAGCTCCAGCGAGAAGAGCCGCTCAACCGCCTTCGTAGTTGCCAGGCAGCGCCGCAGCTGGAAGTGGCGGGCGCGCGCTATCGCGAGAGGCGAGGAGGCAAGTGGAAGTCTCGCTGACTGGTTCTGCCGCTGCCAGGCCCCGGGGCCGAAGGCCAAGGGCTGGGGTCAGGGTCGCTGGGTGGACGCCGAGCCCTGGGGCAGAGCAGGCTTATCACGGCAGGTCTCATGTAACCCGGGGTCGGGCGGACACTGAAGTGAGCAGAGCCCTCCGTGACCCCGCAGGACCAACGGCGCGCGGACAGCCGCCATCGGGGTGCCCCTTCCTGCCCAGGCCCCACCGACCGCGCTGCCTGCGCTGCTGCAGCTGGCATCCCGGGTCGGTGAGGGACAGCCACCCGAGTCAGACCTCATGCCCACTCTGAAGTCCTACCAGCGGCCTGCGAGGTCTGGTCATCCAGAACCCAAACTCCAGGATCCTGCGAGGTCTGTTCGGCCAGCATCCCTCACCCTCCAGGGGTGCAAACCCACCTCAATTAGGCAGTCGGGACTGGAAGGGCTTGCTGCCAGGAGCTGAGGAAAGAAGAACCTGTGTGGAGCTACTTAGGAGAAAATGGAGTTCAGTCTCCTTATTTAGGAATACAGACAGTTCCCAACTTGGAATTTGTCTTGTTTAGTTTTGATCTTACAATAGTGAGAAAGTTTGCCCATACAACTATCAATTACATAAGACATTCGGTGCTCGATTGTAAACTGGGCCTCGCCTTAGAGGATTTTGCCCTACTGAGGTCCTCTGTTCTGAGCACGTCTGGGCCAGGCTTGGTAAGCTACAGTACTGCAGGTTAGGGGTGATGTTTTCAGCATACAGTGAGTACCTCAGAAGGTAACTTCATGGTGAGTTGAGGACTGCCTGTTCTCTTGACACTAGTGCTTCCATTCCCCATGTAAAAGTATATAACAAGAAGATGAGGATGTAATAAATAGCTAAATTAAGACAATTCCAAGAGGAAATTTTTTAAAAGATGGAAACAATCTGCAGTTTTAATATCAAAAACATGAAACAGCAATGTCAAAGCCCTCAACCATAGTTTAAATCCCCTGTCAGATGTTGGCTTGCTATGACAAGCTGGGAACCCTCACCTTTGAAAATTCCTGGAGAAACAGGCTACAGCAGCTCCCTTGTGCTCTATGGATTCCCAGAGGCTTGCATTTCAAGGCTCCAGACCACATCATATTCCTGGAGTGAAGATTTCTGTCAGGAGAAGCAGATACCTCTGGTCTTCATTCAGAACCCCAGATAAAAGCCTGCCCAGAAAGACATCCCTTATCCCAAGACTTGATTGGAGGCTTCTGGAATCTAAGCCACATGTCCCCTTTTCTACCTGGGTTGCACCCTCACACATCTAAACACGGTGAAAACCAGAACCATAATAATGAAGCCAGAATTAAGGACAGGTAGTTAGTGTAGAAATAGGAAATCTATTCAATTGGAGGAAATGAAGCCATGAAGCCATCTGCCTCTGGAAGCTGGAGACTGCCCCTGGAAGAATGGAATATCAAGGATCTCCAGAACCCATTGATTACTAAATTTACCTGCCTTTATCAAGGAGTGCAAGCATGGAGCTGCTAATTAATGCCCCCTGGGCCCTTGCCTGCCTGAATCAACTTGGCCCTGCCCCTGTCCATGGCTTCTCACTTAATGCAAAACCAGGCCTAATCACGTAGGCAGGAAGGAGAGATAAGGGGGAAAGAACTGGAGAACAAAAGAGACCCTAACCTATAAAAGATGGAGGGTGTGCTCACTTCTTGGGACTTTAGAACATCAGCCATGGCCCCCTTCTTCCTGCCAGGAGAAGTCTGTATTATAACCTTTAAATAAAACCTGCTTAATATGCTTGCCTTGCCGTGCTTCTCTAGTGTTCAATCTTCAACATTAGAAGGAGCAGAACTCGTCACCGGTAAACGGCGGTATCAATAACATCGCCTTATATTCTGTTGTTGGTAAAGATGAGATGACTTTGTCCTCAGTTAACATGTCTGGTGTTTAAACACAGATCTTTTCATTCCCAGTCTTTTCCTCCTGTTTCTCAGTTTCTGGCAAGGAGGAAGTAATAGTTTTTCCATGTGCTGTCATTACACTAATTTAACATCCCATAACTCTGCCGGAGTTACCATCAGAACATGATTGCTACTTTCAATATCATAAGAAATAGCTTTTGAATTCTAAAGGAACCAAGGCTCAGCATTATAGTTTAAATGAGCCTGTAGAAATTGTTACTGGAAATTCATTCACTAAAAAAAGGGCAAGAAAAGAAAAGGCTGCGAAGTGGGCAGGAAGGCAGGAGCTGAGGTGGGGGTGGAGAGTAAACAAGGGATCCACTACTGACTGGAGGGAAAGAGTGGCCTACACCCTACTGATAAATCTGCCAGAAAGGAAGGCGAGAGTGAAATTGTGCAACACCTCAAGGGATTGGAAAGCATGGGTTCATTGATAAGCCAAATTGTATGCAAGACTGAAAGGAGGAGTCATGAAAACAAAGACTTATTGGCAAGAAGTGTAGCATGGTGGAATCAGCACAGGCTTCAAGTTGAACAGTCCTGGGTTAAAATACCAGCTTACTCACTGTTCATAACTGTAATTCCAGCCCAGGTTCACAAACTCTGGGAGCATCCTCTCAGATTGTCTCATACTTCCTCAGGGCATGCTGAAAGTGCAGATTATTGGGTCCCCTTCCAGAGCTGTCTGTTGACTCAGTCTAAGATCACTGTTACCAAGGGAGCCCTGTTCTGTTGTTTGAGCATGACCACCCATTTCCTGGCATATTGTCAATGACTAGATTACTGTTTAACAGCTCTCCAGTAAGCAGAATGATATTGTAATCCTGCCAGCAAATATCAGAAAGGTGTATACAGTCGTGTAGTCATAGCTCCTTTCACAGCTTCAAGGGAAAGTGGAAGAAATGAAGTGGTGGTTATTAGCTACAAAGCACCACTATCAACATGCACCATGCCCAGAGATGCAGTGGAGCAGCAGCAGCAATGACAACCTGCCCCAGGGACTCCAAAGGTTGCAGAAATCCCCTGGGAGGTTTACTAGAGGTTGCCCTATGGGCTGCCTGCCAAGTTGCCTCAGTCTTTGCTCTGCTCCAGGGAAGACTGGCTGGTGCCTTAGACTGTCAAGACTGAAAGTAATAGTTCTTCCTCTTAACAGAATTAGGTCTGTTGGATTTATTTTAAATTACTACTAGTGTTATTTATCCTCCAAAAGATAGCTTTTTTTTTTTTCATAACTTCCAATGCGGGAAATAAGCTTATCAAGCAAACTGGACCTTCAGGAGAGTCTGACCACAACTTTTCATGGCACCCCACGGGGGTCTCTGGCACAATCATAATGAAGCAAACAAACCGACTTGAAGAGGTTAAATACAAATTCACATGGCAATGAATAGTAACACTGCAATAGAATTCAGTTCTGTTTCTTGAAAACACAGGTTGTGTCCATCCCACTAGAGGAATATCCTTTGGTTTGTTTGCCCATGCCCAAGGAAAATGTTAACATATAGGAAACTGACAATATCCATTTCAAAAATGTATTTTGTGGCACAAAGGAACAATAACACAAGGAAGCAAAGAAGCTGACAGGGGAGGTGGTATGTTCTGTAAGAAGAGTGACCCTGCTTAAACAGCTGGTCAAGACTGTGGCAATGGCTCAAAGAGGGCTGCTCCTAATTTAGCCTTAACAAGAGACACAACCTCCAAATGTGATGTGTGTACCCTCTTCAAGCTCTTAAGCTACCTGTGTTGGGGGCTATGCCATGCGGACTATGCCAAGATGGCGCCTGGCAGCCAGCCAGAAGTTGTTTTGATCACATTGGCGGTGAGGAAGTTGGTTAACATAAACACACTCAGGTGCTTTATCATTGGCCATATTCAAGTGAGTCCACGCACACAACGCGTGCACATGTGTTCCCGAGTGCTCCTGCTCGTGCCTGCTCATTTTGACCTTTGCCATGATTGGGCAGCTGGGTCCTCGCCAGATCTTTGCTTAACTGGTGTGACCCTACCCTCCACCTTCTGGAGGGAATATAAGCCGGCAGTAGGTAGAAGGCAAAAAGCAGTAGGCAGAAGGCAGAAGGCAGATGGCAGATTGCAGAGTGGAGGACTAAGAACACACCTCTAGGTAACAGATCACAGATCGCAATATGCAGGACGCACCACTAAGAATCACCTCTGATAGACAGCACCTTTAGCATGCACCTTTAGTTTGCAGGATGCAGGATGCACCTCTAAGTGGAAGCAGCAGAACTCTAAGAAGAAATAGATCTCTGAAAGTGTAGCAAGCCTCTTTCTCTAAAACTCCCTCTCAAAGCCTCTCTTCCTCTAAAATCAAGCAAGCCTCTCTTCCTCTATAAGCTAGAGAATAAGCAAGCAAGCAAGGAAGCAGCTCAGGAATAGAAGTAGTTTATTTCCAGTCCACCTCCGATAAATACCCGCGAGATTGTTGCTGCAGGCAGTAACAAATATCCACGGGATTGTTGCTGTGGGTGGCAACACACCTGAACATGTGACCTGCTTATGACAGTGGCGCAGTTTGACTAGAGACTGGTATTAGATGATACAAAGGTATTGTTAAAGGTTGAGCATGTGAGCGTCCTGAAAGTCTTTAGGAAAACATGTTTGCACCTAAGAGATGCAAACTGAAGTAGGTAGAAAGAAGTGGCTGAGCCAGGAGCTGGCTTTACAATGTCTCAGGATAGAAGGGAAAATGGAAGGCAGACCTGGCCAGGGCTTGATGATTCCTGAATCTGTGTGAGGGGGCCAGAGTTGTTCTCTTTTTATACGTGTGTGTGTGTGTGTGTGTGTGTGTGTCAATATTTTCATAAAAGGTCATTGCATTTTCTTTCAGTGGTGTCAGATCAGTCATAAAAGACTGAACGTCAAGCATGTTTGAGTGCAGACTGTGCACCAACCTGTATCTCTGAGCAGCTGATTGGTGCATAATGATGCCACCAGGGGAAACGCTGTTTCCCTGCTGCAGCTGTGAGCTGCTGGTCTACCCAGAGTCCAGTTGTGACAGCTGTCCCAGGTCACCACTTACAATAGTGGGCATCTGTAAGTGGGCCATCTGTAAATGACATCCCTCCTATTAACAGGTTTTACAAGCCAAGCACATCTGGTGGTCCTTCTGCCCTGGCCTCGGTCCTCTGTGCCAGGCACTGTAAGAAGAGGGCATGAACCTCGACTTGGCTGTGCCTGGACATGGCCCTAAGGAGGTGCTCATTGTACCACAGGAGAACCCACAAGCCTCCCCCACTGTGCTCCACCAGTTTGCCTCTTTTTCTTTATCTCTTTAACTGCTTTCATAACTCATTTGTTCTACCAACTGCTTACAATTCTTTTTAGTTAACTCATAACTAATTTGGGGGTGTTTGTGTAAATGATGATTATTCCTCTGAAACAGCAATTAAAATACACCTTAACAAAGTATTTAAAATGCTTCTTCCACAAGGAGAAACAAGTATTGTATCTCTTTTTGTAGAAGGATTGGAAGAAATGTCCCCAGCCTCACCCTGAAATTTCATTGTTCCTGAGTGTTTTTCTTTGTTCTTTTGATTTCCTGGTTTTCCCTGCAGAAAACTGGATGGCCTATTTTTTGATATTTTGTTTCCAGTAGCATATTTGTCCTTAGGAAAAAATTGACTGTGTCTTTGATTCTAATTTAGACATCTAATGATATTTGATTCCAGATGATATCTGTCTGACTCCTAAAACCTCATTACCTACAAATCACTAAATTAATGAATTTGTAATAAACTGGAAGAGTTAGAGGTAATTTAGAATTTTTGTCTTTCTTAGTTTTATGAATTCAACTAATGAATACAATGCTGGGTGCTTGAATGAATAAAAGAAAAGATGTGTGACCTGCTCTATATGGCTGCTTCTCTGAAACCCATAAGTTCCTTATAGAAATTTGAAGGCAGGCAGCATGGTTCTGACTGGTGACCAGCCTGCCTCCCCTGGAGGCACCAGTGGCCACCTATGTAGTCAATGGCCTGGATTTTTGACAAGCTTCTTTCCAACTGTCCGAGCTCGATGGCACGTTCAAGTTGGTCAGTTTTCAGACTTGATGTATGTCCACTGGGACAGGGTCCTGGTCACAGCTTGCAGGACCTAAAATGAGGAAGCTTATCTGGTATGATTTGGAGTCCTGGGTCTGCACAAAACCTGTACTCAAGTCATCCCTTTACCCCCTCAGGTCACAGGAGGAAGGCGGCTTCCAGTCAGTGTCTGACTGTGTCCTTGGTCTCCCTTCCAGGCAGTGGCACTCTGGAGTCAATGCTGTGGAGGCTGGTATACCTGTGCCAGGGAGGAGGGTCTGCTTCAGTGCAGTGCTACCTCTCTCCTCTGCTGCGTGCTCATCTGGAACCCGTCCACACGCTGTGCATGGGAACAGCAAGGGAGTCTGCTTTGACCTGGTTCAAGCTCACTGCAGAGACAGGCACAACCCTGACAGATGCCAGCGCCAACCTGCCAGAGCCACAGCAGCTACCCAGCATCACAGAGGCTTCTGAACGGGGATGGATGGTGAGCTTGCCATGCACCCTGTGCCCACAGGCTCTGTCCAGACATCCCCGAGGAGTCGCACTGCCAGCTCTCTCTGCTCTGTTCCAGGAGACCCTCTTTGGCAGAAGCAGTGGCTAAGCAGGGTACCTCGGGGGGACCTGGCAGGACTTCTCCCAGTTCCTGCTCACCTGTGCTGTCCTGGCAGCTCTGGGAGCCACGGGGAGTGTGGTGGGAATGCAGGAGAGAGCTCATCCTGGCCCCAGAGCCTGCTGCCTTCACACTAGCATGACCACAGCATCATCAGGGAGGTCCCGCCAGCAGAGAGGGTGCCAGCTGGGGTCAACCGGTTTGGGATTGTTTCAGGGGCAGCCAGGCCTTCTGGCCCTGTCTCCAGGCCCTCCAGGCTCTGGGCAAGGGCCCCTGACCCCTCTTGGCCATGTTGTCCTCATAAGCTACTAATAGGTGACCCCTGAGGGTGGAGACCATCTCTCTATTCAGGAACAAAGACCAGCAGGAGAGAGACCCATGAGGTTGAGTGAATTAATAGGACCCCAGGTCATGGTAGCCTGGGATAGAGGCTTCTTCAGACAGAGGATCACTGTAAGAGAAGGGTCTGGTGCCAGGGGAAGGCAGAACTGGTGGCAGGACTGACCAACTGACCTCCTGCCCACTTCAGGCCTCCAGGGATATGGGTGTCCTCCTAGCCTTTGCAGAGCTGCATCTGACCTCCCATTTGCCTAGCACTTCGCCTAGCAGAATGCTCCTCCTACCCTCTCCCTAGTCTGCAGCAGCTCCTCTGCCAGAGCTTGGGCTAGTTTCAGGTTGTGGACCTCCCAGTCTCTTTGTCAGATGAAGTCCCCTTTGAACCCTTGGCTTCTTTGTCCCAGGCACTGGTCCTGGGCTTACTTGGGCTCTGTCCGTGGGGAGCTTAGCACCATCTGTTTTCCCAGGCAGCTTGGCACAACTGGCACAGTGCCTCCATGTGTCCCTGGTCTGCCTCCTCCAGAGCCTGCCAGTTGACCAAGGGCAGACAGACATCACTCACTTGGTCACCAGCCAGCAGAGCAGGCCCAATTTCCTCTGCAATTTTCCTGGTGGTACTTTATGGTGATCCTGTTTGCCAGGACTGGAGAAGTACAGGCAGCATGGAGGCAGGCAGTGCTTGCAGGTTTGCACAGCAGGTGGAACATGCAGAGCTCTGCACCTGGAGCCCATGGGTCTTTGTCACCCCACCTACGTGGCCCCTCACAGCCTCAGAGAACCAGGGTACAGATTGAGGTGCCGGCAGACAGGGCTTGAGGTCAGGGAACAGGCAGAAACCCCTGCTGGATGGCAGCAATCCTCCCCTCATTGGTTCCGCATCTCATGGGCAACTTAAGTTCCACTTGCTAAGTCAGGGTTTTCAGACTGGCACTAAGGATCCCACCCTGTTCTCGAGGCTCTCTTGGTGCAGAGATAGACCCAGAGAGACCCCATCCAAACTCCCATTGGGGTTATTAAGCTCATTAAGTTTCCCCAGCCACACTCCTGCAACAAAGGAATGCAGCATTTCCAGGACGTGCTCCAGGCAGTTGTGGTGGCACCGCCTGAAGCCCCAGTGTTTTAGCGAACTTTGTCACCACTTTGACCCAAAGACCTACAGGAACAATTTTAAGGAGGAAAAGTTTGTTTGGATCTTATGATGTCAGAGGTCCTAGTCCATGACCATGGATTCCATTATCTGTGCCAGAAGTGAGGCAGAAGGTCATGGTGGAAGGATGTGGCAGAGGAGAGCAGCTGAGGGCCTGGCCATCAGCCATCAGGAAGCAGAGACTGAGCTCAGCTCAGAAAGTAAGACCCCTAAGCCACGCCCTGTGACCCAATTCCTCCAGCCACCCTCACCTGCCCACAGTCACACCGTTAGCAAGGGACCCATGCACTGATTAGGTCACTTCACCTCTAAGTCTTCTTACATTGTCTCCCACACAAGCTTTGGGGGAAACTTCACCTCTAGAAGCTGAGGCAGGAGGATCAGGCAAGCCTAGGAGCTCAAGGCCAGTATGGGCAACACAGCAAGACTCTGGTTGAGAAAGTGCTCTAGCCAAGTGGAGAAAGGACATCATGACCTGCCCTGCATGGTGGAGCCTCCCTGCGCTCAGCATACTGTAAGTTCAGAGAACCAACACAGGACCAAGGACTCCTGCTCCCCTGGGTTTGCCAGCATCCTCCTAGGTTAACTGGTCATAAAAGACCTCCATGCACTTCCCCACCCAGACCCATTGCACATTTAACCCTCTGAGTCTCCCATTACCCATTTCCCCTTCTTGCTGGGCAAAGGAACCTGGATTTTTGCCTCAGGGAGACTAGAGAATGCACTCTTCAACCTCCCTTGCAGGCAGTGGTGGCAAGCAACATAATTCTGCCCAGCAAGATGTTCAGATGTGTCCTATGGGCTCTTGAAAGATTTGATTTCCTGAAATTAGTGTCAATAACCCCCTTATTTCTTCTATCATGCTGTTGGGCATGTGGGTGTGAACCCTGGAGCAAGAGCAGCCATTTGTCAATGAAGTAGGAGTGACCTGTAAAGCCAAAGACCTTAGCTTTGGGTCACTGTACCAGCATGAGCAAGTTGGATTTCTCCTTAAGTGATGGTAAATAAACCCCTGTGTTGTTCAAAAATATTGTTTTACGAGACTCCATTATTGACAACTGGAAGTAATTCCTAACTAGTACCTACAGAACACAACTCTGAGACCGTCTAATGGGAGCCTCTCCATCTGAGCCTGACCTGAGACATGAGCATGGCTCTCCTTTTCCTAAATGAAAAAGTCATGATCAGAAGGGCTGTCACTGTTTTCTAGGGTCTTACTGCTCATAAACAGCAAAGTCAAGACTAAGGCGATCTCATCTGGCTGCACACGCTGTGATTGAGACCTGAATGAAGGAGTTTGGAAATGCAGAAATAAAACAGATTAGTTCTAATAGGTGGAAGAAGAGTGGCCCAGAGAGGTTTGCACTCTGGTCTGCATTTGGCTGGTTGGCGGTGGGCTGTCCATCCTGGAGTCTGGGAGGGAGCAGTGTGGCTCCTAAAGACACAATCATTGATTCCCTGGTAGGCCCCTCTGGCAGGTGCTCTCATGGCCTGGGACCTCCTGGAGTAAATATTGATGAGAGGCACAAGGCAGTCAACTGGGGGGCAACCACAGCAAAGAGGAAAAGAGCCCAGGACTGTTGGGCAGCATGCAGATCGAGGGTCCAGCTTTCCAGGACCCTGACCTGGAGAATCAGCTGCAGTGACTTAACACTTGGCATCCACGTAGCTGCTTCATCTCCACCAGGGCTGGTGGACATGGCCTCTGGGAGTGGCCTGTCCCTGCCCAGGGATAAGCATGGGATGATTCTGCCTGCACATGGTGCCAGGTGCCTGACCTGATGCCACACCACTTCTGGGTTCCTGGCTGTGTGGCAGAGGGAGGGATTGGTGGCCATAGCAACATGAGGATGCTGACTTGGCCCCTGCTCCATGTCCACCCCATGGCCTATGCCACTGAGTTCCACAGGTGATGCCCATGATCACTGGCCAGTTCTGGGAGTGCTTCCTACAGAGACAAGGGTAGGTGGAACCAATGTTAGGCCCCAGGGCTTTGAACCCCTCCTGCAGTGGTTACCCAGCACAGATGGAAAGGAGAGAAGGTGAGGGAGAGACACTGAGGGAGGAGAAGCTGGAGGCTGGGGGAGCAAGGGGGAGGGTCAGTGGGGTGGATGCAGGGGAAGAGGTGGCACAGTTGGAGGCTAGATGAGTGATGGTCACTGGGGAGGGGGGAGAGGAGAGGGGCATGAAGAGGGAAGAGGGGTGGGCTGAAGATTGGGAGAACCACAGGCCCAGAAGCCACATGGCCTCTTGACTTGCTGGGGTCACAGGCCAAATGGATAATGAAGAAGCTGTGGACACTGTTGGGAAGACCTAGCCTGCTCAAAGGTGGGCACATGGATTAGGGTGCCAGCAGCCCTAGCCACTGGGGCTGTGGATGGCATCAGGAAGGCTGGAGCTCTGTGGACTGGCTCTCTCAGGCACCCCCACCAAAAAGCAACTGCCCCACAACATCCCCTGGGTCCACAGGGCAGTGTGCTTTCCACAGAGATGAGGGGACCCTTGCTACAGCTAGCCCTGTGTCTTCCCAACACCCTTCCACTCCAGGTCTGAATCAGTGCTGAGACTTGGTCCAACAGTCCTCGCTTTCTGTGCAGACAGCAGCAAGGCATACCTGTGCCACAGCTTATCTGTGCTGGGCTTACCTGTGTCACAGCTTACCTGTGCTGTGCTTACCTTGTCACAGCTTACCTGTACTAGGCTTACCTGTGGTGGGCTTACTTGTGCTGGGCACATTCTTGGTCTGACAGTCTTCTGATGTGGCCTGTGCTACTTTCTAAGTAACCTGGGCTTGACCCCACCCCACCCCTGCCATATTTCCCACATGAGTTTCAACAAGCTTGGTCAGGAGGAGTTGAGATTCCTTCATCTCCCAAAATGGGAAAGTGAAGCCTCTGATCTCAGCAAAACTGACTGGGACATGGCCTGTGGAGGTTCCAGGGCTGCAAAGCCCTGTTTAGACAGCATGTGTGGATGCAGCCCTGCAGTGACCCAAGTGCTGTAAGTCATGGCCACTCTTGGGGTCAAGAGTCTGTCATGGTCACAAACTGCATCTTGGAGGTCCTCAAATCACTTCCTTCCAGATCTGTCTCAGTATGGACCCCTCAACACTGGCCTGTACACACTGTCCTCTGGGTCTGCAGAGCTGACACCTCCCAGTCCCTAGCAGGTGCTGGGGACCCTGAAATACCACCCAGTACTCAGAAGCCCCTAGTGCTAATCACTGGGCCTGCAGTTCACTTCCAGGCTGGAGATTCCAGCCTGTCAAGGAGCCCCAGGCCCTCCGCCAGCCCCAGAGTGGGCTGAGTGGGATGGGTCATTCCCTCTCAGGGCTGCTCAGATGAAAATTTGTCTGTGACTTTCTCTTGAAGGCAGTGCAGATTGCATGTAGGTCACGGATCTCCAGGTAATTCTAAGGTAAAATACTGGCTTTACCTTATTTGGTGACTTCTCTTTTGGGCTTATTCCACTAAGGCGCTGCCACTGAGCTGGCAGGTGTAAGCTGCCCTGACAGGTGCCTGTGGGGTGCTAAACCTGCAGAACCTGCCTCAGCCATACCCTGCCCACACCCCCAGTCAGCCCACAGTGCCCTCCCTCCGATCTCCTCCTCCTCGACCCCAGGTAGCCTCCTTTGCTCCCCTGGTGGCCCCTGGGTCTGGAGCAGATTTTTGCCTGCAGCACCCCTTTAGATACAGATCCCCAATATCTTTGGAATTGGGGAGTGGGTAGATTAGATGAGGTCCTCTTCTTGTCATTAGAAAACTGGGGCCCAGCCAGTCAACAGTGTTACTCACAGGGGTTACAGACCCAGGACCCAGGTCAAATGTGCCCCACAAAATCCACCTCAGTCTAAGGCAGTCTCAAACAATCAGAGCTACTAGAGGGGATTAAGGTAAGAATAATAACAGTTGCCCTGCCCAACGGGGAGCTGGTAAATCAAGATGCCCAAGGACAGGGCTGGGCATCTGCTCCAGAAAGTCTCCCTGGAGACCTCTCTACAACCATATCAGCCTAACACCCTTGGACCAGCAGGGGTTCCTGCCCATCACTGTGGGCATCCTGCCATGGGGCAAGGGGCCCTAAACCCAGTCATACCTCAGAGGTACTTTAAAATCATGAGCAATACTTAGTGGAGGACAAATAGTCCCTGGCAGCCTGGGAGAGGCAAGTGCCCCACACCCAGCCCAGCCAGGACTTCCAGGAGCAGCAGACAGGATGGCAGCCCTGTGTGGAGAGGTGCAGTGGTGGCCCCTGAATCTGTTAGGCCAGGCCATGTCCTTTTTCCTGGCCTCTGCCCTGTGGGCAGGTTACCACCAGGAGGTGGAGCACAGGGAAGTGGGACTGGGCCATGTGTTCTCTGCAGGAAGTGGGCAAGGAGCTCTCAGGAGGGAACCCAGTCCTGGGGTACCACCCTCCCTGGGCAGATGCCCAAGGAGTCCCAGGTCTGACCCTCATTGCAGCATCTTTGTCCTGGGAGGATTAGGGTTAGGGTTAGTGCAAATTCCCACCCCTGTGATGACCTCAGATGCGGCACATGAAGGCAGAATACCCTTTTCCTGCCAGACTGAAGGTGGCACTGGGCAGGGGCACAGCCCGGAGAGATGCCAGCCACTGTCAGCAATTGTTTCACTAATCTGGACCCTGTTACTGCCCTTTCCAAATCTCAGCTCAGCCCTAAATCAGAGTCCTGCCTGTAGAAGTGTCTGGAAGTTCAGCAGCTTGTCCTAAGTTTGAATACAGATACCTTGGGCTTGGATATGGGAAGGACAGCATGTGTTTGGGGGGCTTCTGTGGGACCCAAAGTTATTTGCCATCTCCCTCTGTCCCTTCCAGGTGGCCCTCAGAGCCTCCTCCTGGGTGTCTCTTAACACTCAGAAGGCTCATGCTCTGGGGTCCTTCCAGGACTGCTGCAGAGGGCATTTCCAGCACTCCCAGGGTGCTCTGCTGCTACTGGCTGCACCCTCCCTCACATGGAAAGCTTGCAAGCACTTCCTCTGATATTCCGGGGACAACCAAGCTGGGGCATCCCTTCTCTGTCAGAGAGGCAAGCTAACCTTGAGAAGACGGCTGCAGTTAGCAGATGAGTGAGTTCTGGACTCTGATGTACCAGAGGGGGACTGTAGTTAATCCTGCAGTCTGTACCCGAAAGACACCAAGAGAGTAGGTCCTTAGGAGCTATCAGAAAGGGAAAGAAGACAGAATGTGGGGAGGATATGCTGATTAGCTTGATGGTGGAAATCACCTCATGATGTATGCACGTATCAAAACACCCATTACACATCTTAAGTATATATAATTTTTGTAAATCATAACTCCATAAAGCTGGGGGAGGAGGATAAAATCAGATAAAACAGCAAAGTGCTGATCACGTGCCTGGCACATCCATGGCAACAATTAAGAAGTTGCCATTAGCAAGGTCACTGACTTCACCACATCATCTTCCTGACCACAGTTCTGGGATCCTGGGTATATGAACTTCCAAAGCAAGACCTTCATGCACAAGCCTGAGCACCTGTCATCCTCAGGTGGGATGGCACAGCACTGCTTCTCCTGGAAGGGGACTCACCCTCCTGCAGGTCCTTGGCAGGTGGCAGGCCTCCGGGGGTCCACAAGGGGTTCTGGGGAAGCCCCTCCCATCTGCAGGGCTGTGTAGAGGCTGTGGGGCCTCTTTCGTGCATTGAAGTCTCCATCCCGAGGGAACTCACCTTGCCTTTGCTTAGAACTATGTTTATTTTTATCTGTTATTTATTCTCCTGACTCATGAAATTGCACCCTTCAGGATGCCAGAAAAAAAAATGTGATTAAAAAAAATAGCAAAAATACAGAAAGTGGATGAAAGATGGTAGGCTTCTTTTATCTCCTGAAATATGAATTTAAATGCATTCACTTTATGATCCAGAGAGAAAGAATTCAATAAAAAGCAAACACACACACACACACAAAATCAAACTCTCACTCCTTCAAACTTAAATTGAAAAAATGAACACAAGAATCACTAACCCCTAGGGGGTGTGATAGTGGCATTCTCTCCCAGGGCAAGGGGAAGGGCCTCTGGCTGGCCCCTGAGCATCTGCTTGTATATGCTTGATCCTCAGGGCCACTCCTGCCTCAGGTGAGCATGGTCATGCCAACAGTCCCCCAGTCATGACTATTTCTAGGATCCGATGGGCCCTGGACCTGTGGCAGCAGGAAGTGGGGAGTGTCCCTCCTGCAAGCATGGGCACTGCGCTGTTCACCGAGGGCACATTGGCTGAAGGCTGCCCTGGCTGAAGCCCATGCACCTGTATCTGCAGGGAGTGGGGAGCCAGCACACCTGGGAACACAGGGAAGCCAGAGTCAGGGTGAAGATACTGCATGGCAGTTCACACAGGAAGAGGCTCCTCATCACCCAAATCCCCCACACACACAACGCAGGCCCTGCAGTCCAAAAGCCAATGATGAGGTGCAGCACCTGGGTTCTTCTCCAGCCCCATGGTCTGGATTCCTAGAGAGACCAGGTCACTGCACTGGGTTCTGTTCCTAGGGTCACAGGAGTCAAAGGGGTGAAAAAGGACATCTGCCAATAGCCAAGAGGGGAGAGCTGGGGCCCCTTTCTGGGCAAAGGTGACAGTGAAGAGGTTCAAAGGGCAGGATGGGTCCAGGTTTCTTCTTCTTCCCAGGAACCAAGCTCCAGTGGTCAGAGGAGAGGGCGCCAGCCAGAATGAGTCACAGCTGAGGTGGGAGGGTTGACCCATCATGGAGAGCACAGAGCCTGTCAGCACATTTGGCAACAGACCACAGCTGCGACCATTTACTGAGGAGGAGACTGAGGTGGTACCTCCTTTAGGTTGCAGTTAGGGGTGGTGCAGGGTGCTTCCCTCCTGCATGGAGAGAAGGAAGCTCTCCCTCTCCACCCACCTGCTGATTGAGATGAGGGACTGGAAGGGGGCACCAGGACCTAGCTCCTTCCTCACTGCCCATGGTTTCTCCTGGCTGGAAATAGATGAGTCTAGGAGGCCATCACACACCTTTGCTAGGAGGTGACAGTGCATGTGTGGCATCTATGGGTTGCACCAACCCAGGTGGAAGCTGTAAGATGGCAGGCCAGACCAGGGCTCCCTGAACACCTGGGAGGCACCCATCTCCAGGTGTCCTTCACCTCATCTGCACCACACAGTGACAGGAAGGGACCCTGGAATCTGACAGTTCAAGTGATTATCTTGTCATGCAGCCAGGGCATGACAGTCAGAATGCAGACTCGGACTGCCTGAACCCCAGCCTAGACACTGAGAAGTCTCTTTGGGAAGATGCCACATGGATTTCCAAGGTTAACCACATTAATTAGAAGTCCTGTATTATTCAGAGTGGATATCCCTGCTTGACTCTGAGTTCCAAAGACACTAAGTCACATAAATTCCTCTGCATTCTTCTTCTCTCACAGGACAATAGAAGCTCCTGGTCTCAGACTGAAGGTCTTATCCTCCCAGGGAGCATGTCATGCAGGAGTCACCTCCCCACCAAGGTCACAGCAGTACAGGGGCAGACAACTAACATAAAGTGCCCCACCCCACCCCTGGAAATGCTGGGAGGGAGGGAGAGCATGTTAGTTGGCGCCAGAGAGGAGTCTCAAGCAGCATCCACAGGCTCCACCCCGGGCTGCTGGACGGTCCTGGTGGCATTGCTCCAGGTGACACTCATCTGGATTGAAGTCACTCAGTAGCTGTTGCAGGCTTGAAAGGTCAGCCCTCCCTTCCTCCTTCAACTTCTAAATTTTAAATGCATTGATGCCCCTCATAGGGAAGCCACAGGCCTGGGAAGGAGGGTGCTGCCCTTCAGTCCACACAGGCAGGGCTGCAGGTGGAGGATCAGAATGGGCTGGGAGAGGTTGACTTCCACTGCAGAAACAGAGACATGAGCTTCAGCAATGACAAATCCCCTAATGGCACCTGGTGCATGGCCTGGGTGGTTGTGGACAACCCTGGCCCAGCAGCTGCCCCAGCTGTGGTCTCCTTGTATGTGAACTTGGGTTGGCGTGCTGTTGGGAGCTGCCATGAGGGAGAGGGGACCCTCCACAGAGGGCACGTGCAGGCTGCTGGTTGGGCCACTGCCCATGTCATGATGCCCTTTCCTCAAAGGAACTCCCCTACCACACACTAAGTTTCTTCTCGAGGATGCCTGTGTCCCTGAGGTTGATGGTGGGGCACAGCTGGCCTGCACTGGGCACCCGGAGCCTTGGCCACTGCAGCATAGGATCAGGCACCCTGATGACAGGGTGCAGAAGGTGCCTCCCCCAGAGAAGGACACAAAGGCTCCGGCTGGGGTCACACAGACTCTCACCAACTACCAGCCTGGGTCATTCTCACCTGGACGTGAAAGTCATCCAGGTCCAAGCAGGAACATGAAGGGACTGTGTGACCCCTTTCCACTCACAGCGCAAGGTGTCACTGCTCACTAAGTACTTCTGACCTAGAAGTGAATGGTGGACCCTCAACTAGCACCAGCTGGGGTGCAGATTAATAGACAACGGGAGGAAAGAGGGGCTGTCAGGGATTGAGCAGCTGAGGTTTCTTCCCAGAGGAAAGGCAGGAACCTGTGCTCACAACCAGGAAGGCAGTCAGGGGAGCTGGGCCAGTAAGAATGGGCCACAGAGCCCAGACTGGAGAATCATGGGAGGATGGCATCCACCCCCTGGTGACGTTGTTGCCCAGGGTGCCATGGGCTGCCGTCTGTGTCCCTCCTCATGCCTGTGCAGGACCCCTGGCTCCCCAAATTGAGCTCCTAAAGGTGTGGCTTCTGGGAGAGGTTAAGATTAGATGAGGTCACGAGAGTGGAGCCCATATGACAAGATCAGGGCCTTCCTAGGAAGATACACAGGCAGCTCGCTCACTCCTCTCCCTACGAGAATGCAGTAGAAAGATGCCCTCATAAGCCAGGCTGGGGGCCTCACCAGGGCCACCCTGCTGGTCTCCTGACCACTGACTTCAGCCTCCAGAGCATGAGACATTATACCACAGGGCTGTGGTATGCTAAACTGATCTGATATGCATATGGACAGCTTCTGGAAAGGGGTCTTCAAGATGATCTGTAGAGGTGAAGAGAAAGGGTCCCTGAGGTAGAGCCTGTGGACAACAGCCCCTCGGAGCAGCAGTGTGGGCATCCTGGAGGCCACACATGCTGAGGGGTTCCTGGGAAGAGGCAAAGACCACTTTCCCTAGGGCTCTCGGGGACACTAGAGTTGCCCACGAGAAGAGGTGGGAGGGTTTAGGGGACGAATGGTAGGGTCTTCAAATTGTGGACATGTGGAAAGGAGCATTTCAGAAGGCAGCAGGGAGAGGCCACAGAGCCAGTCAGGTGGGCTGGGACAGCAGCTTGCATCTAGAGAGGACCCACCACTCCTGGGACTCCCTGAGAGTACCAGAGTGACTAGGCACAGCACTAAGCACAGGGAGGCTCTCCAGAGCCCTGGCCTGGAGTGTGCACCTCTATACCTGGTGTCTGCCCCAGGAGCAGTTGCCTCTGCCACTCCATCATGGGCCCCTTGGGGTTTCTACCCCAGGGCAAGAGGGTGGGAAGCCAAAGGGCTAGCGGCCCCCCTCGTGCAAAGCTGCCCTTTGACAGACTCCAGAGGAGGCTCCAGAGTCTTCACTCCACAAGGAATCTTCTATGGAACACCTGGATGCAGGATGCATGCCATGACAGTTTTTGGTCCCAGCCCCTGTGTGTACGAGGAACAATTTGAACCCCACCCTATTTCTATCCCAGATGGGGCTTATTTGCAAAGGCATGGGCTGTGATAGGGAATATGCATATGGGTTCTGGTGGGTTGGCTAACCTGGCCACCTCCCTCCCCAGCTTGCTTCCCTTGGGGAGCAGGGAACAATGACTGGAGACATGTGGTCTTAATCACTAATTGAGTAAATCACTAATTGATTCACCTGAGGAGAGGGGGCTGGCAGATGATGCTTTAATCAAGAACAGGGGCATCCATCCTAATGGGGCACAGCAGTCACCTGCAGAACCCAGGGCTGAGGTGCTTTGTTAACAAGAGTGGAACAACCCAACTTTGAACTTGAAATCACTACAGAACCTGGGCTTCAAATACCAAAGACTCTGATTTTTTCCCCCTTATCCTACTAGTAAGGAACATACTTCCAAAGTTGTTTGTATTTTTAAAAAAAAATTCTTCTGTAATGTGGGTTCCTCTCTTCTGCAAGTTATAAAAAAATGTTAATTATTCAATTATGTGTGATCCCCTGAGAAGACAACATGGGGACATGCACTTAGTGATCTTCCTAAGAACTGGTGTGCCACATCAGCAAAGAGAACCTTTTTTGAAGCCAGAAAAGTGTTTGGTCAACTGAGCCCAAAATAAAAAAAACCCATCTGGAGCCATTGAAAGCTCAAGGGTCATGGCTCTGAATGCAGTCCTGGAGGAAAGCTGCACCCTTGGTCAGAGGAAGAACAGAACACTCGACCTGATCCCAGAGGAATGTTCTAGGCTCAGGCTGTGCAGGCCAGCTCTGCCTCCCAGGAAAAAACCCAGCCTGCAATACTTCTGGGGCTCTGACATCCACTCGGTGTCCAGAGACTCTTACAAGTTTTGCTGTGAGTTGCAATGAAGGGAAGAGCCAGGTGGGACAGTGTGAGGGTAAGTCAAGGAATGATAGGCAGAGAGCCCTAAGCAGGCAGCTGCACCCATGGTTCAAGCCAGAGCAGACTGGATGGATGGCTCTGAAAACCTGGAATCTCCTGTGTGAGTCAGAGGCTTATGCTTGAAAGGTGGGTTTTTATCTTATTCTAAAATAATTAATTCAGATAAATATTGATTTTGAGTGACAAAGCATCCAAGAAGCACAAAGATCACCGCTGGGTAAGGTGGAGGGCTCTGGTGGTGGTCAGACCCCCCCCCCCCAGTGGCTCCATCTTGGCAAGATGGCCCTCTGGGTCCCACCAGCTACCTCCCACAGTTCCTTCTCCATGGCCCTCCTGGTGGCAACCAGTCTTTATTAGTCTGTGAGCCTTTTCTGAGAAGGAGATCCCTTTCTCTTGGTGTTTTGCACTGAGAAGTAGAAACAAAGTCAATGAAGCACAGTTCTCACCAAGAGGCCCTCATCAGATGCAGGGGACAGAAGGGTCACTGGAATGTGCCCTGCAGGGCCAGTATGCTCAGGTGCAACTCAGAAAACTGAGTGCCTGTAGTGTCTGTTCGTGTCCCCACATGCCTGCTGGGACACCCATGGCCAGGGGCAGCACACTAGGTGGGCTTTGAAGCTTGTGTTGTCATAGCTCTGGAGGCCCCATATCTGAGAGAAGGTGCTGCAGGGTTCCCAGAGCCCACCTGATGACCTCTTTGGAAGCCCATCTCCAAATATTTGGGGACACTGATATTCAATCCACAGCAACCCAGTAGGCTGCAGGCAAAGGCAGGCAGGGAGGTTTCCCAGGGGCCACAGTGTGAAGGAGGATGCCAACCAACCATGTGTGCACATGCGTATGTCCAGTGTGTAAGTGTGGCAAGCATGTGCTCATGCCTCTGTAGGGAGTTGAGCTCACCTGGGCCAACTCCACAAGCCAAAGTTGGGAATGGAAAGAGGAGGCTGAAATAGAAGAGCAACAAATGTCAGACAGAGGAGCTGGGGTTGATTGCAAGGTGGCACCCCAACTGCAGGGATGCTCTGGGGCAATTCAGAGATGCATGCCTGAGAGAGGTGGCCAGGTGGGAAGCCAGGAGGAGTGGTCTCTGCGAGTATTGGAGAGCATCTGGGGCCATGAGAGGGGTGGGGTCATGCAGAGAGAGGCTGCATGTGGTCTGTGGACAGTCTTCCAGTTGTGGACAGTCCTCCAACTGTGGATGGTCCTTCAGTGGAGGAGCTGGTATGTCTTGTCTTCCTCAACCCTGTGCCTGACCCATACCCATCCCTACCACCAGCTTTTGAACTGAAGTAGCTGCCTGAGGTCATTCTTTGTTCTTAAAATCTATTTGGGTGATCAATTAACATCACTGTAGATCTTTTAGCTCTGGAAACTAAACATTTCTATTTTGTGTTATCAACTTTTGGCTGAGGGTCATTGGCAAGCCTAGCATTGTGTCTGTTCAATGTCCTATGCTGTGGCTCCCCTCCCTGGACAGGTACCTGTGTGTATGGGGAGCACAGCTTTCTCAGGAGGCAGACCCTCCAGATGTGATTCTCTGGGTGCACCTCTGATCTGAAGGTTGTGTCATGGTTGGAGTCACCACACAGTTTCTGAAGACAGAATTCACTTCTGGTTTCCATTCTCAACCGCATTCACAGGCTGCTGCCATGAACATTTCTCTTGTAAGTAATCTGGATACTTTTACAATCTTCTACTCTTTCTTTGAATTTTAGGGCTCTTCCCTGATAAATAAAAACCATGGTACTTATTTTTATTTATCTTTGTTGGGATTTGTGGGGCTCTTAGTGTTCCATGGCTCAGGGTGTTCCTGAGCTCTGAGCCTTTGTCCTTGGTCATTACATCCATGCTCTGTGTCCACTCTCCCTCTGCCCACCTCCTCCCCTCCTCCATGCTCTCCCAGAAGTCACCATAGTGACTTTCCACTTCACCCCATTCCTCGGACTCTTCTCTTTGTGTTTCCCATGCCCGAGTCCCCACCACTGTACTGTGGACCATTAACTGGGACTCTCCTCCTCTCATCTTGTCCAAGTACTTACCACTTTGGATTAAGGCACCCATTGATGTCTAGGGTTGGTTGATGAGAAGCTCCAATTCTGGAGTTCTGTGTGTGATGTTTGCCTGTCTTCTGGCTTGAGCCACATTCCTTTTCTACCTTTACACAGATATCAGCTTCCTTCTCCAGCCAGGTCCCTGGGAGGGTGCTTCCTCTGTCCTTTGGGTATTTTCCTTGTGACCTATCACCTTTGATATATTCTATTCGATGTCACTACTTTCTCTATTCCTAGAGAGCTGGTTTTCTGAGAAACCCTGTGGAAGTCATAGGAGGTGGCTGGTAAGGGTGTGTCTGCCCCCCAGGGTGCCCAGCAGTGACACAGCCTTGGAATAGAGCTTCCCATTTTCAATGACTCCTCATCTTATATTCCCAGGCCCCTGGGAGCATGAGCCCCTGATTCCCACAGAGCCAGTCAGGTGGGCTGGGACAGCAGCTTGCATCTAGAGAGGACCCACCACTCCTGGGACTCCCTGAGAGTACCAGAGTGACTAGGCACAGCACTAAGCACAGGGAGGCTCTCCAGAGCCCTGGCCTGGAGTGTGCACCTCTATACCTGGTGTCTGCCCCAGGAGCAGTTGCCTCTGCCACTCCATCATGGGCCCCTTGGGGTTTCTACCCCAGGGCAAGAGGGTGGGAAGCCAAAGGGCTAGCGGCCCCCCTCGTGCAAAGCTGCCCTTTGACAGACTCCAGAGGAGGCTCCAGAGTCTTCACTCCACAAGGAATCTTCTATGGAACACCTGGATGCAGGATGCATGCCATGACAGTTTTTGGTCCCAGCCCCTGTGTGTACGAGGAACAATTTGAACCCCACCCTATTTCTATCCCAGATGGGGCTTATTTGCAAAGGCATGGGCTGTGATAGGGAATATGCATATGGGTTCTGGTGGGTTGGCTAACCTGGCCACCTCCCTCCCCAGCTTGCTTCCCTTGGGGAGCAGGGAACAATGACTGGAGACATGTGGTCTTAATCACTAATTGAGTAAATCACTAATTGGGGTGGGTGTTTTCTTTCCTACCCCTGGTTTCCATGAGGGGTACCATTTTCACAAGGTTCCAGTGACAGGTCACCAGCAACCCTTGCAGTCCAGCCCCTGACTCCCTGGGCCAGAGTGCACCTTGGAGACCATGAGCTCCTCTTTTCAAAACTTCATGGGAATATGGGAACACTGATGTGAAGTCTGGCTCAGACTGGGCATGCAGGAGGTTACCAGGGTGAGTTATCCACCAGTGCTCAGACCACAAGTCCCTCTTGGTGATGCTCACTCCTTTTCCAGGATCCCTCCTACATACCACTCAAGTGCAGAGACCACAGCTTTTCCAGCTCAGAACCTGCTGCACCCAGCTGGGCCCCCTCAGGAGCCTGACATCTGACTATGAGCATGTCCTCTTCCTCGTCCCTGAGTGCTGCTGGGCAGAAGTACCTGAAGAGATTCTCTTTCATCATGCTGAGAACCTGAGACTCAGCAAGTGGCTTGCTGAGATCACACAGCTCACAGCCAGCTGCTGGCGCCTGGACTTCTTTCTGAGACCTGGCTTTGGAACACTTGGCTTCAGTGCACAGAACTTCTCATGGGTGCATGTTTATGTCCCCACCTGAGCTGGTGCATAATAAATCCCAAAGGATTTAAAATTAGCATACTATAGTAACACAGCCACATCAATGTTTATAGTAGCTCAATTCACAATAGCTAGATTGTGGAACCAACCTAGATGCCCTTCAATAGATGAATGGATAAAGAAACTGTGGTATATATACACAATGGAATATTATTCAGCCACAAAAAAAATATTATGGCATTTTCAGGTAAATGGATGGAATTAGAGAATATCATGCTAAGTGAAATAAGCCAATCCCAAAAAACCTAAGGCTGAATCTTTTCCCTGATAAGTGGATTGTGATATATAATGGGGTTGGTCAGCTGGGGGGTAAGAGGAGAATGGATGAACTTTAGATTATATAGAAGGAAATGAGAGGGAGGGGTATGAAAAAGTTTGTTTCATTTTTAACAGAACAAGCTCAGCTTCAATACCTCTTTCATTTACTAGTTGTTAGAAATACACCATAATTACACAAGAATTAGTTTAAAATTGTTATCAATAGACCATTTGAACACAACTGTGAAGTTTCAAGAGCTCTGGAGCCCCAAAACAAGTATTTAAGTCCCACTTTACTTCAAAATAGATGGTTCTGAAATTCTTTGATGAGTAAGTATCAAAAGAACAAACCATGTATTTTTCAACTCTACTCAGAGATCTTTGGGACATAAAGAGAATGTGTGAAAAGGAAAATAAGAGAAGCTGAAGATCAAAAGACAAGTGAGGAGAGGTATGGATATATATATAAAAGGAAGAAAACATAAACATTAACCAAACCAACAAATCCAGCTTCATGACATACATCCCATGTTTGTATAAATATATCAAGATAGATTCTTCCATGTATAACTAAAAAAAAATAAATAAAAGAGTACAAACAGAAAACTGGAAGAGTTATGAAAGGAAGTTATGAAAGTTATGAAACAATGAAAAGGAGCATCATTCCCTCTAAACTCCTGTGCACAGCAAAAAGAGCAAGGCTGGTGGTGCAGAGGCTCACACCTAGTGTGATGCTGCACAGGCAGCTCATGCTCAGATGATGCAGCTGGTTTTCCACTTTCACAAGTTCTAGAAATATGTACTATGATAGTGTAAGCTTGGAAGACCCAGCACATTCACTTTTAAATTTTTTACTGAAAATTTTTGCTTGCAAAGTACATTAGTGGCTTTCTGAATTCTAATCTGCATATCTGTTTGCAGAAGTGCTGTGTAAATGAATGAACACAGTTGACGTACTTACTACCACTATCAAAAGGGAGGCTGTGCTAGTCACTAGATATAGACTGCTTGATACTAATGCTATTAAATGGGGTCTCAGCAAGTATCAAAATACAAATTACTGCCCAACATAACAATGTCTTGTTTTTCTTAGTGTTTCCATTAATTAACAACTTCTAATAGAATAATCAAAACAGCATACATAATTTGAAATTCATTTTGACAACTAAAAAACTAAAATTGCACACCCATTCTTCCAAATTCTCTCTGACTGATGAATTTCTCCTAGATGTAAAGAGTTGTGCCCTTACTTCTGCAGGATATCCACTACAAATCCCACAGGTCCATTTGTTCAACATTTCCTCTTATTCAACAATTATTTATATTGCATATGTACTGTGTACCAGATATATTCCTGGGGCTAAGTAGTGCAACTAGTAATGGCTGTAAATAAAAAAATTTTCTCATCCAAATATTCTTCATCTTCTATGAGACTATATTGTTTTTATAATTTAAAAACAAATTAATAAGAACTCACTTTTGATATTTCTCCATAGTATGTAAAAAGTTAATTCACTGCACATCCTAGAAATCTGAAAAACACTGCTTATTGTCTGACATTGCCACAAATTGATGTTTATCTTTAATCTTCAAATTCTTATTGGATGTGGTGGCACATGCCTCTAATCCATGCAACTTGGGAGGCTGAGGCAGGAGGATTGAAAGATTGAGGCAAGCCTTGATGACTTAGTGAGACCATATCTTATAATAAAAAATAACAAAAAGGGCTGGGGGTATAACTTAGTGGCAAAATTCCCATGGGTTCAATCCCCAGCACCAAAACAAAACAAATTCCTAAGTTTTTACACTAAAAATTCTTGCTAAGGATAGTGATATAGTTCTAGCTTTAAATTAAAAAAAATGGTGACATAAGTGTGTGACACTGGAAACTCCCATTTGAGTGCAACTATAGTAATAGCTGCAGTGAGTACAAAGTTTCTGAAACAAATTGGCTCAAAGTGAGATGGAACAGAGAAGCCATGATACTCATGTCTTCACATAGGACACCCAGTAACTGCAGGCTGACACATGATGCCCTTCCCTCTACTGAGCACCCAGCAGATACTGGGTGAATAAGAGTGTATGCAAGTCATTTCTTAATTACGATCTAGGGGAAAAACAAACACACATATGTATACATGTATATGTACAAATAAATATGAAGTAAATATTAGTCTAAAATATTATCACAATGACTAATTTTATAAACTACTTAATGCCTTTGACTATAGGTAATTAGAGAAAGAATTGTGAATAAATAAAGAGAAAGAAGGAAGAAAGACCTAGTGAAACTTAACTGCTGGTCTCTTCTGGATAGAGACGGCACACCTGATTAATATTTAATGTGAGCATGTATTGAAAGATTACTCACTCTGGTTAGTCTCCATTACAAGAGGTTTACTTAAATCATTTCACTGAGTCCTCACACCACATTATTGACACTGCAGATGGTGGAGGCCTCAGTGTGAACCCTGCTGGGGAAATAGCAATCAACATGGAGTTGTGTGGGTACTGACAGGTGTGCTGGTGCTACAGAAGGAAGGGACAGATGGAGAGGGCTTGATAAAGGCCCTCTTAACAAAATCTGTCAATTTTAATTACCTGAGTTTCTGGATTTAGTTGGAATACACACACAGAAAAGACACACACACACACACACACACACACACACACACACACAAAGTGAACCAGGACTCACCTCTGAGAATATTTTTCAGCTAAATGTAGAGAAGCTACTGTTCTTTCATGAAGTAGGCAGGCTCATTACCATCATAAAACATTAAAATGTTTTGGATTAGCACCTGCTGGAAGGAGTAAATCATCAAGTAACTAGTAACATAATATTTGTTAATGTACAAAATATTTTTGACAGGTGATACTTCCATACACATCAAAACTATTATAACAAGGGCTAGGGTTGTGGCTCAGTGGTAAAGTGCTTGCCTAGCATGTGTGAGGCAGAGTTTGATTCTCAGCACCACATATAAATAAATGAATAAAATAAAGTTCTGTCAACATCTAAAAAAAATTAAAAAAAGAAAAAACTATTACAATATGCAGCTGTGTTTTACCTGCAGTCACTCCGTAACAAAACCCATGTAAGGTACATCACAACCTAAAGCAAAAGTTCTTTTTTCAAAAAGACTCCTTTGGATTCTTATTCCAATAGAGACAAGTCAACAACATGCAGTTATTATTTAAAGCAGAAAGTATAGCCACTTAGCACACTTAATGCCACTATGTCCTGAGTCATCTACCAGCACCAGCCTCCAGAATCAGGTCTTCTGGCAGCCAAGCAGCTCTTAGAGGAGGTATGGAACTAACAGTCAGAATCCAACACAATGCCCTGAACAGTGAACTATTTACATCTTTACAGCTAGCTCCAAAGAACTACAAAATGGATAAAGAAATTCCTTATCCAACTTATTTAACATTAAAAGTATGCTCATTTCAGTTTCTTACAGATGCATATTTCTAACTAATGCCAACTTTTGAAAATACATGTCTGTAAAAGGGGAACATGATGATGATGTGTGAGAGAAGCCAATCCAGTCAAATCCATGGAATATCCATACATAATGGGGTGTGAATGGGGAAGGGCCAGAGAAAATTGAGATGAATATTTTAAGTCTGGAGGAGATGGATGCAGAGATAAATCCCAGCAGGGCAGATCAAAAAGAGACAGACACCGAGGCCTGTATAAGAGGGAATGGAGACAAGGACCAACAGACAACAAAGGGGGAAACCTAAGAGTCTTGTAACAAACCTGAGTCATACCAATCTTGATTTAGGATGTCCTTGTTCAAAATGTTGCCAAACTCAAGAGAGTCAATACTCATCCCTCACATCCTAAAAATGTTGCCCAGCAGGTTAACAGGTACCAGAAGCAGCAGAATTAAAGTTTTTGAGAAAATCATCGAATTCCTTGGAGCTCTTCCAGTACTGACACAGCTTCATTTTTCAAGTCAGGAAACCAGGACCAGGGATCTCATTCCTGTAGCCTCCTCCCCAACATCCCTGTCAGGTTACCACTTTACTTTCTATGAGATTGCCTCTGCTATGAATGATCTGCAAGGCCCTTGACCCTCCTCTACCACCAGAGTGGCTACTTCAGGTCTCAAATCTTCCAGGGAGTCATCCTCACTGCTCCCCACCAAGGATGACCTGGGTTCCTTACCTTAGGTCACTGAACAGTCTATTTTGGCTGCTTATCTCTGTGATCCTCCAACTAAACTGATGCCTATGGGTAGGAATGGATTTTATACATTTCTATAGGTTTAATGTTGAGGACCATCTTGAACAAGATGGTGCCTGGAAGTGAGCCAAAGGGCGCTGGCTGTAAATAAGGAAGTACTCAAAAGGCTAGTTTGCTGTTATTAGTTCCTTGGAGACTTATGACGAGTTAACGCCAGGCTCAAGGATTGGCTATCTAATATCATGCCATGCATGGACAGCTCGTGATTTAGATAGTTTTATGCTGGCATTCCCATGCATGCTCTCCTGCATGAGAAAAAGCTTTGTTATGACTGGTTGATAAGCTAGGAGCAGGGTAGAGGGGAGGAGAGGAAGGAGAGAGAGAGAGAAGAAAGCAGGAGACAGAGAAACAGGGAGGCTGCAATACATCTCATCAAACTAAAGTTTAGTGGTGTCTCCTTTCTCCGTGCCGGTTCCGCTGGACGGAACAGTTTAACACTTAAGGCAGTAGGATAAAATAAATATATATGAATCAATTCATTGACAGTGAAAGGAAGACCTAGGATTAGAACCAGTTGCCCAGCTCTGGTCCCCAGGTCTTGTTTCAAGCCCAAGGCACATTAAATTCCAAGTAGCATGTGATATTCAGAAAGAAATTTTAAAAGGTCTAAAATTATTCTCACCCAATTTAAAACATATTCCAAACTTAATTCCAAAATAATTCCTTCCTTCTCTGTTCCTGTGGTTCTTCATAAGAGACACTTTTGTGAAAACAAATAAACAAAAAAATCCCACTCTCATGTAAATGTGCCTTATTATGTAACAGGGACATAGAAAGCACTGTTCCCAACCTAGCTAGTGATAAACTAGACTCTTACACTGTATGATTGACAATTCTTATAATTTTATCCTAGGGAGAATAATTGCAGAGAATATTTTTATTCATACCAGAATTTGATACTTTTCCTCAGTAATATACTAGATGGCACTAATTTCTCTGGGCTAAATATATATTCCTGTGAACAGAATATGTTTTTCTTTAGCTTTGCTTGACTGAATTCACAGAGCCAACCCAGAGGAATATTATAATCAAATGAAAAATTATTTTACCAATTTAAAGACTGACTTATTTTCTTCAGTAAGAATAAATAAAAGTTTTTCCAATTTTAATTAATTCCATTTTATTGATCTTAAAATTCTATCTTTTCATGGCATAGGATTGATAGGAGAAATCTAAATATTTATTGAAGTTTGGCGCTTTTCCATGGAACTTGTGTTTGCACTTGTTTGTAGATGGCACTGACCATTTTATTTGTACATTAATCTGTGTGGTGCAAAGGTCTCCTATGAGTACAGACAGAGAAAACATTAATTTTTCTGATTAGGAAAAGTTGTTTAACTAAACTTTTCATAATATAGTTCATGTTAATATTAAACTTACAAGAAAATATCATATTAATAACTGCAACAATCAAGGATTTGGACATTTATGATTGCTTAAATCCAACATACATATTAGTCTTTTAATACTATTTCATTTGTTCTAATTTTGAAAGCAATGCAAGTTTATATTAGAAAGTACAGAAAAATTCATTGTACTAAGAAATATATATTTATGGAAATATTGGTGTATTTCACTTTTAATTCATGCACATTTATAAAACCTATATATACTTGTATATCCTACTTTCTTCATTTGACATTGTAAAATTGGTATTTTTTGTTATATTTATTATGGCCTCATACTATTTAAATGTATAGATGTGGTATACAATTTATTATCCTTTATTGTACACTTAGTTTGTTTCTATATTTCATATAGTTGTTTATAGACTTATATGTGTTGTTACCTAAATGTAAACTCTCACAAGTAACACTAAGAGCCCGGTAAGTTGTGGGGAAACCAGAAGTAACTCTGAAAAGATGTCAGCCCACTTGCCCTTCCCTTTGGTGTCTTTCTCTCCTCCCGCTCTGGAGCCCTCAGAATGCCAGAAGATGCCTTTCATTCTGAGTTCACTGGAGGTGAAAAGATGGCCCATGTAAGTCTCTATTTTCCAGCATGAAGCTGGTGGAGTTCAGTGGGTAGCTGCAGAAGGCATATGCATCTGTGCTTTCCCTGCAGACCTATTCAGGCACTCTCCAATGGATGCTTCAGTAGATTGGAGGTAGACAGGAGTGTGAGGCCAAGTTTCCCCTTGTCTTTGTATTAGGAAAGCACAGTTGATATTGCTAGGAATTCAGGGGCCTTGTTCCTCAAACTAAGAGTTCTGGGAATTTGCTAGTTTTTTCTGATAGCACTCCAGTCCAGAAAGAAAATATCTAACCCACAGAGAGTCAGTGAATACACAGTTAACTCTACCCCCATGCACCCAGCCAGGGTGGAATCAGAAAAACAGTCCATAGTCCCCAGCCTGGACTTCTGGACTGGCTGGTTCACTCATTTGTCCCAGGATGAAAGGGCTGTCATGGGAGCCCAGAGATGTGCCCTTGTCCTCTCAGTGTGTCAGACAACTGAAGTGCCACCCCCACCTCTCCGTGGACTCTCAGCTGCTGCCTGAAAATACTGTTCAACTGTGGCCTCCCAAATTTCTACTTTTGTTGTTAAAAGCTGAAAGCATCTTTCTTTCTTCATTTTTTTCTAGTATAATCTGAAACCTCCCTGATGAAAATGGATATCTTTGGAAAAACAGGAGCTAGGTTCTGTAAATACAAACACAAATACAAAAGAGAAGGGTATATTAACATACTTCAAAATATTATTGCTCTAGATAGCCTATGATAGAGTAGACTATTTTTTTAAAAATGAGAAATGCGTTTTACCTTACAGAAATAAAGTAAAACACATAGGAAGAAATGCATGGGAAGATTAATTTTACCATTCTTTGTTATAATCCAAAGGTAGAAAGAGACTCAAATGTTTCACAAATTTATGTTATAACATTAAATGATATTAGGTGTCATTCATTGATATGGAAAGATATCCATGAAAATATTGTGGAATGAAAGCAAGTTGTAATGCAATATATGGGTGTTTCAAATCTCAATTTAACAGAAAAGAAATCCTCCTATGTGTTGGTACATGCTTATATAGCAGCTGTGGAGAGATGTACCATCTTTTAACTTCAAATAGTTGAGATGGATCAAAAGAGATGCTGCATAAGAATTTTTGAATAGGGAGACTTTTTTCTTGTTTAACTTCAAGAAAGTAAACCCCCTATTATTTTGCACATTATGATGGATATGTTTTTTTATAATATCAAAATCAATTAGAGAAACACCACCATTGCACTGATGTTCTGGGGCATATATTTTATGCACATTTTTATTTCTTTAGGATGGATTCCTAGAAATAAAAATACTGACTGCAGAACTATGAATATTTGGAAGCTATTAATATATTTTGCTAAAAGCAGTCATGTTTGACACATTCTTATTTGACTCTCTTGCCTAATATTCTGTCATTTTTAGAGTTAGAATTCTAATTCTGTTAACTATCTAGTTCCCTCTGTGGTTTCCACTCAGGCACCACCATTTCTGGAAGCTGATATGGCATCATATCAGATGGTTCATGCCTAGGGCATTGATTATTCTTAATTTGCTATGAATCTAACTTTTTCCTCTGGAATACCCAGTCATCATCTTTTATTTATTTTTTCCTGCTATAGAATTGCACACAATACTACATTAATCTCTCATTTTCTTCAGTTTTGCGTTATATTTTATTCATCTTCTCAAATTTTGTGTTTATTCTTCCTTTCTAGTGCTTTATTTGTAGATCATTAATTTCCCCTTTTATCTTTGTTATTTCCAGTTTTCCCCTTATACAGTTTACTTTTTATTAAAAGTCTTAAAATGAGCAATGAGCTCTATCATTTTGGTCATTTTTTTTAAAGTTCTTTTAAAATGTCTTTTTATTTAATTGTAAACAAATGGGATACATGTTGTTTCTCTGTACATGGCGTAAGGCATACCATTTGTGTAATCATAAATTTACATAGGGTAATGTTGTTGATTCATTCTGTTATTTTTTCCCTTCCCTCCCACTCCTCCCACCACTTTTTTCCCTCTATACAGTCCTTCCTTCCTCCATTCTTGCCCCCCTCCATAACCCTAACTCTAACCCTAACACTAACACCTCCCACCCCCCATTATGTGTCATCATCCACTTGTTAGCGATATCATTCGTCCTTTGGTTTTTTAAGATTGGCTTATCTCACTTAGCATGGTGTTCTCCAATTTCATCCATTTGCCTGCAAATGCCATAATTTTATCATTCTTTATGGCTGAGTAATATTCCATTGTGTATATATATACCACAGTTTCTTTATCCATTCATCAATTGAAGGACATCTAGGTTGGTTCCACAATCTGGCTATTGTGAACTGAGCACCTATGAACATTGATGTGGCTGTATCTCTGTAATATGCTGATTTTAAGTCCTTTGGGTATAGGCCAAGGAGTGGGATAGCTCGGTCAAATGGTAGGTCCATTCCAAGTTTTCTAAGGAATCTCCACACTGCTTTCCAGAGTGGCTGCACTAATTTGCAGCCCCACCAGCAATGTATGAGTGTATCTTTTCCCCCACATCCTCGCCAACACCTATTGTTGCTTGTGTTCTTGATAATCGCCATTCTAATTGGGGTGAGATGGAATCTTAGGGTGGTTTTGATTTGCATTTCTCTCATTACTAGAGATGTTGAACATTTTTTTATGTTTGTTGATTGCTTGTAGGTCTTCTTCTGTGAAGTGTCTATTCATTTCCTTAGCCCATTTGTCGATTGGATTATTTGCATTCTTGGTGTAGAGTTTTTTGAGTTCTTTATAGATTCTGGAGATTAGTGCTCTATCTGAAGTATGATTAGCAAAGATTTTCTCCCACTCTGTAGGCTCTTTCTTTGCATTGCTGATAGTTTCCTTTGCTGAGAGAAAGTTTTTTAGTTTGAATCTATCCCAGTTATTGATTCTTGCTTTTATTTCTTGTGCTATGGGAGTCCTGTTGAGGAAGTCTGGTCCTAAGCCGACATGTTGAAGCTCTGGACCTACTTTTTCTTCTATAAGCTGCAAGGTCTCTGGTCTGATTCCAATGTCCTTAATCCATTTTGAGTTTAGTTTCAGCATGGTGAGAGATATGGGTTTAGTTTCAGTCTGTTGCATATGGATTTCCAATTCTCCCAGCACCATTTGTTGAAGAGGCTATCTTTTCTCCATTGCATATTTTTGGCCCCTTTGTCTAGTATGAGAAAATTGTATTTATTTGGGATTGTGTCCATGTCCTCTATTCTGTACCATTGATCCACCTTTCTATTTTGGTACCAATACCATGCTGTTTTTGTTACTATTGCTTTGTAGTAGAGTTGAAGATCTGGTATTGTGATACCCCCTGCTTCACTCTTTCTGCCAAGGATTGCATTAGCTATTCTGGGTTTTTTATTCTTCCAGATGAATTTCATAATTGCTTGCTCTATTTCTGTAAGGTACATCATTGGGATTTTAATTGCAATTGCATTGAATCTGTATAGCACTTTTGGTAGTATGGCCATTTTGACAAAATTAATTCTTCCTATCCAAGAACATGGGAGAGCTTTCCATCTTCTAAGGTTTTCTTTAATTTATTTCTTTAGTGTTCTGTAGTTCTCATTGTACAGGTCTTTCACCTCTTTTGTGGGATTGATTCCCAAGTATTTTATTTTTTTCGATGCTATTGTGAATGGGGTATTTTTCCTAATTTCTTTTTCTGAAGATTCATCACTTATGTATAAAAATGCCTTAGATTTATGTGCATTGATCTTATATCCCGCTACTTTACTGAATTCACTTATGAGATCTAAAAGTTTTCTGGTGGAATTTCCTGGTTCCTCTAAGTATATAATCATATCATCAGCAAACAGGGATAGTTTGAGTTCTTCTTTTCCTATTCGTATCCCTTTAATTTCTTTGGTCTGTCTAATTGCTCTGGCTAGAGTTTCAAGGACGATATTGAAAAGAAGTGGTGAAAGAGGGCATCCCTACCTTGTTCCAGTTTTTAGGGGGAATGCTTTCAGTTTTTCACCATTTAGAATGATATTAGCCATGGGCTTAGCATACATGGCCTTTACAATGTTCCCACTATCCCTATTTTTTCTAGTGTTTTGAGCATGAAGGGGTGCTGTATTTTATCAAATGCTTTTTCTGCATCTATTGAAATAAGCATGTGATTCTTGACTTTCAGTCTATTGATATGGTGAATTACATTAATTGATTTCCTGATGTTGAATCAACCTTGCATCCTTGGGATGAAACCCACTTGATCATGGTGCACTATCTTTTTAATATATTTTTGTAGGTGATTTGCTAAAATTTTATTGAGAATTTTTGTGTCGGTGTTCATTAAGGATATTGGTCTGAAATTTTCTTTCCTGGATGTGTCTCTGCCTGGTTTAGGTATCAGGGTGATATTGGCTTCATAGAATGAGTTTGGGAGGATTCCCTCCTCTTCTATTTCATGGAATACTTTGAGGAGTATTGGAATGAGCTCTTCTTTAAAGGTTTTATAGAACTCAACTGAGAACCCATCTGGTCCCAGACTTTTCTTTGTTGGTAGGGTTTTGATGACTTCTAATTCATTACTTGAAATAGATCTATTTAAGTTGTGTATGTCCTCCTGGTTCAGTTTAGGTATTTATATGTCTCTAGAAACTTGATGTCATCAAGATTTTCTGTTTTGTTGTAGTATAGATTTTCAAAATAGCTTCTAATTATGTTTTGTGTTTCACTTGTGTCTGTTGTGACATTTCCCCTTCATTCCAAATTTTAGTAATTTGAGATTTCTCTCTCTTTCTCTTTGTTAGTGTAGCTAAAGGTTTTGTAGAACTTGGCTGAGAACCCATCTGGTCCTGGACTTTTCTTTGTTGGTAGGCTTTTGATGACTTCTTCTATTTCATTACTTGAAATTGGTCTATTTAAATTGTGTATATCCTCCTCGTTCAGTTTAGGCAATTCATATGTCTCTAGAAACCTGTTGATGTCTTTGAAATTTTCTATTTTTTTGGAGTATAGATTTTCAAAATAGCTTCTAATTATGTTTTGTATTTCAGTTGTGTCTGTTGTGATATTTCCTTGTTCATTCCGAATTTTAGTGATTTGGGTTTTCTCTTATCTTCTCTTTGTTAGTATGGCTAAAGGTTTATCAATTTTGTTTATTTTTTTGAAGAACCAACTATTTATTTTGTCAATTTTTTGTATTGTTTCTTTTGTTTCAATTTCATTGATTTCAGCTCTGAGTTTCACTATTTCCTGTCTTCTACTACGTTTGGTCTTGGTCTGTTCTTATTCTAGGGCTTTGAGATGTAGTGTAAGGTCATTTATTTGTTGAGTTTTACTTCTTTTATTAAATGCGCTCCATGAAATAAATTTTCCTCTAAGTACTGCTTTCATAGTGTCCCAGAGATTTTGGTATGATGTTTCTTTGTTCTCATTTACCTCTAAGAATTTTTTAATTTCCTTCCTAATATCTTCTGTTATCCATTCATCATATAATAGCATATTGTTTAATCTCCAGGTATTGGAGTAGTTTCTGTTTTTTACTCATTCATTTATTTCTAACTTCAATCCATTATGATCTGATAGAATACAAGGTAGTGTCTCTATCTTCTTATATTTGCTAATGTTAGCTTTGTGGCATAATATATGGTCTATTTTAGAGAAGGATCCATGTGCTGCTGAGAAGAAAGGGTATTCGCTCTTGGTAGCATGGTATATTCTATAAATGTGTGTTAAGTCTAAATTATTGATTGTGTTATTGAGATATATGGTTTCTTTGTTCAATTTTTGTTTGGAAGATCTGTGCAGTGGTGAGAGAGGTGTATTAAAACCACATAGTATTATTTTGTTATGGTCTATTTGGTTTCTAAAATTAAGAAGGATTTGTTTGACATACATGGGTGAACCACTGTTTGGGGCATAGATGTTCATGATTGTTATACCTTGCTGATTTATGCTTCCCTTAAGCAGTATGAAATGTCCTTCTTTATCCCTTCTGACTAACTTTGGCTTGAAGTCCACATTATCTGAAATGAGAATGGATACACCAGGTTTTTTGCTGAGTCCATGTGCATGGTATGTTTTTCCCATCCTTTCACTTTTATTCTATGGGTATCTCTTTCTATGAGGTGAGTCTCTTGCAGGCAACATATTGTTGGATCGTTCTTTTTAATCCAATCTGCCAGTCTATGTCTTTTGATTGATTAATTCAGGCCGTTAACATTCAGGGTTATTACTGAGATATCATTTGTATTCCCGGTCATTTGGTTCATTTTTAAAATTTTATTTATTTATTTATTTATTTTTTTGACACACCTTGGTTCCTCCTTTATTTGACAGTTCCTTTAGGATAATTCCTCCCTTTGCTGATTTGCTTCTTTATTTTTCATCTCTTCCTCATGGAATATTTTGCTGAGAATGTTCTGTAATGCTGACTTTCTTTTTGTAAATTGTTTTAGCTTTTGTTTATCATGGAATGATTTTATTTCATCTTCAAATTTGAAGGTAAGTTTTGCTAGGTATAAGATTCTTGGTTGGCATCCATTTTCTTTCAGAGCTTGAAAAATGTTGTTCCAGGCCCTTCTACCTTTTAGGGTCTGGATTGAAAAATCTGCTGATATCCGTATTGTTTTCCCCCTGAATGTAATTTGGCTCTTTTCTGTCACAGCCTTTAAAATTCTGTCTTTATTTTGTATGTTAGATATTTTCATTATATGTGCCTTGGTGTGGGTCTGTTGTAATTTTGAGTTTTTGGAGTCGTATAAGCCTCTTGAACTTGATTTTCCATTTCATTCTTCAGATTTGGGAAATTTTCTGATATTATTTCATTGAATAGTTTGTTCATTCCTTTGGTTTGTTTCTCTAAGCCTTCCTCAATCCCAATAATTCTCAAATTTGGCCTTTTCATGATATCCCATAGTTCTTGGAGATTCTGTTCATGATTTGTTACCATCTTCTCTGTTTGTTCAACTTTGTTTTCAAGGTTAAATATTTTATCTTCAATATCTGAGGTTCTGTTTCCAGGTGTTCTATCCTATTGGTTATGCTTTCTATGGAGTTCTTAATTTGGTTTATTGTTTCCTTCATTTCAAGCATTTCTGTTTGGTTTTTTTTCAATATCTCTAACTCTTTATTGAAATGATCTTTTGCTTCCTGTATTTGCTCTTTAACTGTCGATTAGTGCTATCATTCAATGCCTTCATTTGCTCTTTCATCTCATCATTCAATGCCTGCATTTCCTCTTTCATCTCATCATTCAATGCCAGCATTTGCTCTTTCATCTCATCATTCAATGCCTGCATTTGCTCTTTCATCTCATCGTTTGCTTCCTTGATCATTTTCATTATGTACATTCTGAACTCCCTTTCTGTCATTTCTTCTGCCATGCTGTCACTGGATTTTATTGATGTAACATCTAGATTTGTTTGGGGCATTTTCTTCCCTTGTTTTCTCATATTGTTCAGGAATCAGTAGGTCATTAAGGTATTGCAGATTTCCCCTATTGACTTATAATGTCCCTGAAGATTGCTAGTATATCCCCTCTTATCCCTCAGTAGCCTGCAGTCTTGGAGGAAGTTGATAATGTGGTGCTCCACAAGGAAGCTGCCTCTCTAGGGTTGGTGAACTTCAGGTGGGGTATATTTCCGGATAGTGGGCAGAGGTGCCTCCACTTGTTGACCAATGGTCATCCAACGTGGAACTAGGCTGCGGGCTGAGGCAAGGCCTGTTTGAGCCTGTGTCTCTGGTTTTACCATCCTTGTGGGAAAACCTCACCCGGCAGGGAAGACTCACCCAGTGGGGAGGTCTCGCTGGTCAGTTCCCCTCCTAGAGGTTCCCTCAATCTACAACTACCACCTGGGCTGGGCTGTCTTCCTCTGCAATGTTCCCAGGGGCCCAGACCTACCTCCTGGGCCTGGGAGCCTCACCCTTCGCAGGCAAGTCTCCTTAGGTTGCCTCTCCTCAGAGAATCTGCCCACAGTCCTGGAAACTTTGCTCCGCCCCTAGGCGTGTCTCTGTGCGGCTCTTCCACCATGAATCCGATCCTGGGACCCTGCTCTGCACCTAATCGTCTGGCTATGCAGCCCCTCCTCTGAGCTGCCACCTGTAGCCCTGTACAATAGCTCCGAGACCCAGAGACCCGCCACACACCTCTTCCTCCGGACAGCCACCCGGTTTCCGACGCAGTCACTAGGAGTCCAAGCAACTCACTTCATGTCTCCTCCTCCAGCCAACTGCCCGTATCCCTAGGCAGTCACTCCGAGTCCAAGTGACCTGCCCTGTTCCTCCTCCTCCTCGGGGTGTACCCCCCGGGTGTTCAGGAGCGGTTGCTTGGAGACCAAGCAACCCACCGCACTCCTCCTCCAGGCAGGCCACTGGTGTTCAGGAGCAGTCGCTTTGAGTCCAAACAACTCACCACTTGCCTCCTCCTCTGGCAACCGCCTGTGGCTCTGATGCAGTCACTCCTAGACCAAAATGATCTGCCGCGCATCCCCTCTTCTTCCGGTCAACCCCCCAGGTGTTCAGAAGCTGTCGCTGTAAGTCCAAACAGCTTGCCACACAGCTCCTCCTCTGGCAACTGCCTGTGGCTCTGATGCAGTCACTCCTTGACCAAGGACCCGCCACGTTCCTCCTCTTCCTCCGGGCAACCCCCCAGTGCTCAGAAGCGATTGCTCTGAGTCCAAACATGCTTCCTGATTCTACTCACACACAGTGCATGACCGAGTCATGCTGTGGAGTCTGGAAAGTGGCAAGTGCTCTAATGGTAGGGCAGGAGGGAGCTCAGGGTATGGGACTGGCCTTTTAATTGTTGGGATGTTTTTCTTCCTGCTTGGATATTGATTAAATGTTCAATTCTGTAAAATTCATTGAGCTGTTCACTTAAGATTTATGCACTTACCTTTCCTAATTTTATCTTTTCAGAGAAAGTTCAAAACCTGGAGCCTAACAGAACAGCTAATAAAAATATTTGATTTTGAACTTTGAGGCTTTGGAAGCATTGCTCAGTGCTGGTGATCAGTCTGCCTCTTGGGAACTGGTGTGTAGCCTTCAATGCTGCAGGTGTGGGATGCAATGTGTAATCTCCCCTTTGTAGCTTGTTCACAGTTTGCTGAGACCAGAGATCATTCATTGCATATAGATATGTGGAAATTCCCAACTGTTTGTTTTATTCAAATCAATATTTGTTGAAATATTCTGTAAAACAATACTGAGTGAATATATTTCAGGCTAGTTTGTACAGGAACCTGTGTGTGTTACTCAATCTGAACATGACTGCATTGGGATGCCTCCACATGCCTTTTGATTCTGTTTGCTGTTATTGCTTAGCAATTTTAGAGTCACTTCATCTTCATGCTGGCCTGGGAAGGGGACTTTAGGAATGATGGCATCACTTCTGCTTTCTTACAGGCTGTTATGCACCATGAAGGCCACATGGATAATAGCATAAACTTGTCTAGATATCAGCACAAATAACCACCCACAGCCCGAGTCATGTGGAGCACTGTCTTCCTTTTCAGCATATTTATAATATACTTTTGTTTTTGTTGTCCTGCTGGTTTGATATTTGATTTTCATTTTCTTTCTTGGTTTACAAGTACAGACTTTCAAAAGGTAAATATATAGTAAAGCATGTTGGCAGAATATAATACAAAATACTGCTTAGACAATTGTTTGTCTAAGCAACATTTGTAGGGATAAAGGAATGTGCTTTTAGAAATTGTGCATGCAATTTTAATTGAGAGCTACAGGTTGGGATTACTCTGCAACTTGTTTTTGTGATAGATTTACTTAATTCCCTTGTACAGAGAGAATAATGAAGCTTAGATGCTTGATGAATTTTGAACTACATTAAACAATAGTGGTCCTTGTGATAACTGATTTTTTTCACCTAATGATTGAAACAGTTGCAGTTCCACATGCTAAGTCAAACATGTGGCAAAAGTGTTTTCTGATAATATTATGTCAGTACATCATGTAATCTGTACAAGATGGATAACATCTGTCTCTTGAAATTTGCAAATTTGATGAGAGAAAAATTTTCTTGAAATATACGGATATTACATATACAGATAAATCAATATAATGAAGATATTAAAGTCAAGGTATACATTTTTACAAATTTGCACATATATCTTTGTTTTTTAATATTTACCTTTGTAAATTTTGGGAAAGGATATACTTTATGTTTCTTGATTATATTTCTCCATTTTTGTTGATTCTATTAATGTTTCTGAGAGGCTATTAATGATCTTTTGTGTTAATTTATTATGATCTATAAATTGCAAATACTTCCTACCATGTATTAGTTTGGAAAAGAATTATAAAGTAGTTTCTCAGAATAGTAACTAAATTAATAAACCATTTTGGAAGATCCCCCCTACCCAATATTATATCATTATCCACTTAATCATTATCTGCTTCTTTTATAAACCCATCCCACTTTCCACATGGTTTGTGTGTGTATAGGATGTTTACATGATTTGAAGAACGTGCATGCAGCCTCATAGTATCCCTAGTATTTTTTTTTAATTTCTATGCCTCATTTATACCTTAAAATTCATCATATGTAGTAAGGCTTAGAGACTTATAGATCAATAGGTATCATTTTTATATTGTATTTATTGTTTGTATTACTTATATTAATTGTATTATTCTTTAGAGTACTTCTTGTAATAAATAGAGAAATCTATAGAAATGATGAAACTGGGGCATACATGAATTCTGTTGGCAAAATTAATGAGATTTAACTCGAAAACTTTAGAGTAGTTGCAGTTTTATTATTTTTACAGACTGATAAATGGGAAGTTCAGTATTCTGAAATATGTTATCTTTCATGTAAATCATGATACATTTTAAATTATTTGAGCATTATAAAGTTCAGAGCTAATTCTTATTTTTAAATTTTTTTTATTTTTTAAAGATTTTTTCACACATGTATATAGGGTAATAATGTCTCTCTCAATCTATCATCCTTCCTGTCCCTGTCTGCCCTACTTGACTTCCCCCTCCCCTTTGTAAAATCCAAAGTTCCCTCATTCTTCCCTACACACTATGTATCAGCATCTGCTTATCAGAGAAAACATTTGACTTTTGATTATTTGGGATTGGCTTATTTCACTTAGCATGATCTTCTCCAGTTCCATTCATTTACCTGCAAATGCCATAATTTCATTCTTCTTTAAAGCTGAGTAATATTCCATTGTGTATATGTACCACATTTTTTTTATCCATTCATCTATTGAAGGGCATCTAGGTTGGTTCCATAGCGTTGCTAATGTGAATTGAGCTGCTATAAACAATGATGTGGCTGCATCACTGTAGTATGCTGATTTTAAGTCCTTTGGGTATAGGCCAAGGAATGGGAGAGCTGGGTCAAATGGTGGTTCCATTCCAAGTTTTCTGAGGAATCTCCATACTGCTTTCCAAAGTGGTTGCACCAATTTGAAGTCCCACAAGCAATGTATGAGTGTACCTTTTTCCCCATAACCTTGCCAACACTTATTGAAAATCTAATTTTTTTTTTTTGTGGTGTTGGGGATTGAACCCAGAGCCTTCTGCATGTGAGGCAGGTACTCTACCTATTGAGCTATATCCCCAGCTCTGAAAAGCTAATTCTTATTATTAAGCCATCTATTGCTCCTAAAATGTAAGTTTTGATGTAGTCAGAAAAATTTAATCAAAAACATTTCTTTGCAGTAAAATATTGCCATACAATTTTGTTGATGCAGAGAGCAAGAATTTGAATATTTCTGCACATTGAAATTTGTCATGACTAATGAGTACTACTGTATCAACTAGAGCTGTGCTGTTCTCCTATTTCTTTATGGTATCTGTTCTGTTTTTTTTTTTTTTTTTTCTTAACCAATTTTTAGCCTTGGAATAATTTTGATTTTAAAGCATCATGTTTTAATGTACTTTCCAGACACATTCAGAACTGAACTTTAAAACTGAGGATCACAGTAAACTCAGCAAATTATCCCATTTCTTTCCATTAGTGTTTTGCTTCAAAGGCGAGAAATTCTTCTTAGTCATCTTTCTTAATCTATTTTTAGATTGGAAAGCATTTAAAAGCATTTTTTAATAAATAAAAGCACCTTAATATGTTATTTACCAATCAATATGCAAATTTTTAAAATTAATATCAATAGAATTTATGTTTTAACTGCTAGGAATTAAACAATATAGTACCTGGTACCCGTGATTATAGTACTTCAAAGATTTCCTCTTCCAAAAAAAAAAAAAAAACTACAAGCAAATGTCTGAATTATGAATCTGCGAAGATGTGGCTTCAATCCTTTAAAGTAAGGCAAGCTTTTAAATGAAGTCTGTTGATTTATAAATATTTATATCACTAGTTTTGTCAACATTGGCCCTGTGCCTCTAGGTGAGAGGCCCCTGAAAGGGAGTTTTATGATATAATGTGGTACCTGTGTGTTCAAATAGTTGCTAATGGATGTGTTCCTCATCATCATTGCTGGAGGACAGGAGGCCCTTTCTGCCATATGATTTTCACAGTGTTAGAGGGAATGAATAACTCTGGGAAGTTATCTGTAAATCAAAAGCAGTAACATGAAATTGTGGGTCAGTGACAGAAAGATGTTTGCTGTGATTTCAGGGGCCTGGATGCTCTTAGCAAGAAAGCTAAGGCTCCCTTGGCTCACCTGCCCATTGAGTCAGTGAGCCTGAGTCTGCAAGACCTCATTGGCTACTTCCACCTGCCTGATGAGCACTTGGAGCATGAGGACAAGGAGAAGAGTTTGTATGCCCTGAAGGATCAACAGAACCTCTTCCAGGAAGAGGTGAGTCTGCCCATTTCTTCTTTGTTTTCTTAATGGTGGGATTTGTTTTTATATGTTCATATATGCACAAGTACTCCTTGGTGGGGAAAATTCTCCTTTAGTTCTCCATCTTTACACTTTGAGGTAGAGGACAGCAAGTATGCTACTGCACTGGGAAACAAACCTGGGAGGTATATGGTCTTACTTTTATTTCTTTTCAATAAGTGTTAATTGTACAGGATGAAACTTGCCACTCCTCTGGGGAACGGACATGTACTATCATCTCAGCCCTCACCTAGCCATTTGTGAGCACTGTGATTTGCTTCAGGTTGATTACATAAATAACAGAATCTTAAATAAAATAGAGACATTGGAAAGCATTAGTGCTTTCTCACACCTTGCAAGTGATAGTTCAGGACAACAGGGGCTATGTGTGCAAAAGGGGCCTGCACTGGAGATCGCCTGCACCCCAGGAGTAGGCTGAGTTCTGTGTTCCCTGTAGGAACAGGTCACCCCCAACCATTATTTTTACTGACATAAATTGATTGTGGCTGATTTTATTTCACCAAATTTCCACTATTAAAGAATTTGTGAGCCATACTTTATAAACAGAACAAAAGAGGGACCAAGTGATAGGGCAAATCTTGATGCTGTGAAACTCTGGTACCACATATTCCATAGCTTCAGGGGAGGCTATCAGGGTTGACAGGAAAACCTGGGGGTCAGCAAGACTGGAAGTTCTCCATGTTCCCTGAATGGGGAACAGTACATTTTTTATGACTAAAAATATGTTTTCAAAAGTATCTAAGGAAACAAATTTTGAGGATATTGTTGAGAACCCATAATCCCTAAAGTTGTTGTTGAGTTTTAAAGCTGCTTTCTGACACCTTTGAAATTGACATGAATTTGTGAGATTTTTTTTTTTTACTACATGTGAGAAAGACATAAAATAATGGAGACCACAAAGGCATGAAAGCAAAGAAAATGTCAACATAAACTAGTAGCACAGTAGAGTCATGTATTGGGAGCTTTTAAAACTACATATGCCAAATCATCTACTTTCCAGAAGAATTAACCTAGATTTTAAATGTTGATATAAATATTATTGACTTCATCTTGGATTAGGTTATCTTTGCTTTCCTTCTTCAGTTTCTCATTTATGACAATCTGGATAGGACCTAAAAATGTTTTTAGGTCCATGGCACCTCTTGAACTCTGTGTGAAATAAAGCTAATTTGATTAGTCATTTCTTTATTACATATCCTTTCATGTGATTCACCTCATTTTTAAAACCTTGATCTAGGAACAATAATAAAAAATATTTTAAAATTTAGGTTGCTTCTTATGGAATTGTGTAATAAAATTTTTGTGGTATTTTTTTTTCTTATTGGTGCATTTTAGTTTTACTGAATGGTGGGATTTGTTTTTACATAATCATATATGCACAGAATTAAATAATATAATTTGGCCAGTATCATTCCACACTATTTCCCCCTTCTCTCTCCTCTTCCTTGCACCTGGTTCCTTTCTTCTACTCTACTGATGTCACTTTGACTTTAATTAATTCCCCCCCATATTTCTTTGCCCTCTTTAGCTCCCCCGTATTAGAGAAAACATACTACCCTTGTCTTTCTTCTGAATTGACTTATTTCACTTAATATAATTTTCTCAAGTTCCATCCATTTACCTGCAAATCACATACTCTCATTTTTCTGTATGGATAAATAAAACTCCATTGTGTGTATTTGTGTGTGTGTGTGTGTGTGTGTGTGTGTGTGTGTGTGTGAGAGAGAGAGAGAGAGAGAGAGAGAGAGAGAGAGAGAGAGAGAGAGAATGTGTGTGTGTATGTTTGTTTTATGTAATTAGGTTGCCCAACATTTGAGGAATAAATATCTATAGCTGTTATATCATCTTGAGGAAATGTTCCCTTTACCAGTATGAAGTGACCTTTCTGATTTCTTCTAGTTAATTTTGGCTTGGATTCTGCTTTATTGGATATGAAAATGGCTAGTTCTGCTGGTTTTTAGACTCTCTTCATATGGTATATCAATTTCCATTCTTTCACTTTCAGCCTGTGACTCTCTTTGCCTGTATGGTATGTCTCTTGCAAAGAGAACATAGTTACTACTTGTTTTTTAATTAATTCTACCAGCCTACATCTTTCAATTGGAGAGTTGATATGATATGCATTCAATGTTATTACAGGGATGTTTATTAATTCTTGCCATTTTGATTTTTTCTTATGATTAATGTGGTCCTATTTCTCATTTGCTTAACTACTCTTCAAAAATGAGGTTTGTTCATTTATGAGCTCTACAGTTTTTACTTTTTTAAACAAAATATAGTTTCTTTTATTAAATATGGAGTAAATTTAGTAAATATAGAGTGTATTTCCAAAGTTGGAAATAAATCCTTGATGGGATTTCCTTTTTTTATTGTAAACAAATGAGATACATGTTGTTTCTCTGTTTGTACATGGAGTAAAGGCATACCATTTGTGTAATCATAAGTTTACATAGGATAATGTTGTTGATTCATTCTGTTATTTTTTTCCTTCCTCCCACCACTCCGACCCCTCTTTTCCCTCTATACAGTACTTCCTTCCTCCATTCATGCCACCCTCCTTAACCCCAACCTTAAACCCTAACCCTAACCCTAACAATAACCCCTCCCTGCCCCCATTATATGTCATCATCTGCTTGTCAGTGAGATCATTTGACCTTTGGTCTTTTGAGATTGGCTTATCTCACTTAGCATGATATTCTCCAATTTCATCCATTTGCCTGCAAATGACATAATTTTATCATTCTTTAAGGCGGAGTAATATTACATTGTATATATATGCCACAGTTTCTTTATCCATTCATCAATTGAAGGACATCTATGTTGGTTCCACAATCTGGCTATGGTGAATTGAGCAGCAATGAACATTGATGTGGCTGTATCTCCGTAGTATGCTGATTTTAAGTCCCTTGGGTATAGGCCAAGGAGTGGGATAACTGGGTCAAATGGTGGTTACATTCCAAGCTTTCTGAGGAATCTCCATACTGCTTTCCAGAGTGGCTGCACTAATTTGCAAACCCACCAGCAATGTACAAGTGTACCTTATTCCCCACATCCTCACCAACACCTATTGTTGCTTGTGTTCTTGATAATCGCCATTCTAATTGGGGTGAGATGGAATTTTAGGGTAGTTTTGATTTGCATTTCTCTCATTACTAGAGATGTTGAACATTTTTTCATATATCTGTTGATTGCTTGTGTATCCTCTTCTGTGAAATGTCTGTTCATTTCCTTAGCCCATTTGTTGATTGGATTATTTGTATTCTTGGTGTAGAGTTTTTTGAGTTCTTTATATATTCTGGAAATTAGCACTCTATCTGAACTATGAGTGGCAAAGATATTCTCCCACTCTGTAGGCTCTCTCTTCACATTACTGATAGTTTCTTTTGCTGAGAGAAAGCTTTTTAGTTTGAATCTACCCAGTTGTTGACTCTTCCTTTTATTTCTTGTGCTATGGGAGTCCTGTTAAGGAGGTCTGATCCTAAGCCAACAAGTTGAAGATTTGGAAATACTTTTTCTTCTATAAGATGCAGGGTCTCTGGTCTGATTCTGAGGTCCTTGATCCATTTTGAGTTGAGTTTTGTGCAGGGTGAGAGATAGGGTTTTAATTTCATCTGTTGCATATGTTTTTCCAGTTTTCCCAGCACCATTTGTTGAAGAGGCTATCTTTTCTCCATTGAATATTTTTGGCCCCTTTGTCTGGTATGAGAAAATTGTATTTATTTGGGTTTGTGTCCATGTCCTCTATTCTGTACCATTGATCTACCTGTCTATTTTGGTACCAATACCATGCCTTTTTTGTTACAATTCCTTTGATAGTAGAGTTGAAGATCTGGTATTGTGATACCCCCTGCTTCACTCTTTCTGCTAAGGATTGCTTTAGCTATTCTGAGTTTCTTATTCTTCCAGATGAATTTCATAAATGCTTGCTCTATTTCTGTTTGGGATTTTAATTGGAAGTGCTTTGAATCTGTATAGCACTTTTGGTATGGACATTTTTACAATATGAATTCTGCCTATCCAAGAACATGGGAGAGCTTTACATCTTCTAAGGTTTTCTTTAATTTCTTTCTTTAGTGTTCTGTAGTTTTCATTGTAGAGGTCTTTCACCTCTTTTGTGAGATTGATTCCCAAGTATTTTATTTTTTCGAGGCTATTGTGAGTGGGGTAGTTTTCCTACCTCTCTTTCTGAAGATTCATTACTTATGTATAAAAATGCATTGGATTTATGAGCATTGATCTTGTAACCTGCTACTTTACTGAATTTATTTATGAGTTCTAAAAGTTTTCTGGTGGAATTTCCAGGTTCCTCTAAATATATAATCATGTCATCAGTGAACAGGGATAGTTGAGTTCTTCTTTTCCAATTTGTATCCCTTTAATTTCTTTGGTTTGTCTAATTGCTCTGGTTAGAGTTTCAAGGACAATGTTGAATAGAAGTGTGAAAGAGGGCATCCCTGCCTTGTTCCAGTTTTTAGAGGGAATGCTTTCAGTTTTTCACCATTTAGCATGTTATTGGCCATGGGCTTAGCATAGATGACCTTTACAATGTTAAGGAACGTTCCCACTATCCCAAAATTTTCTAGTGTTGTCAGCATGAAGGGATGCTGCATTTTATTGAATGCTTTTTCTGCATCTATCGAAATAATCATGTAATTCTTAATTTTAAGTCTGTTGATATGGTGAATAAAATTTACTGATTTCTGGATGTTGAACCAACCTTCATCCCTGGGATAAAACCCACTTGATCGTGCTGCACTATCTTTTTAATATATTTTTGTATGCAATTTGCTAAAATTTTGTTGAGAATTTTTGGGTCAATGTTCATTAAGGATATTGGTCTGAAATTTTCTTTCCTCGATGTGTCTCTGTCTGGTTTAGGTATCAGGGTGATATTGGCTTCATAGAATGAGTTTGGGAGGGTTCCCTCCTCTTCTATTTCATGGACTACTTTGAGGAGTATTGGATTGAGCTCTTCTTTAAAGGTTTTGGAGAACTCGGCTGAGAACCCATCTGGTCCTGGACTTTTCTTTGGTGGTAGGCTTTTGATGACCTCTTCTATTTCATTGCTTGAAATTGATTTATTAACTTGTGTATGTCCTCCTCATTCAGTTTAGGTAATTCATATGTCTCTAGAAACTTGTTGATGTCTTTGAGGTTTTCTGTTTTATTGGAATATAGATTTTCAAAATAGCTTCTAATTATGTTTTGTATTTCGCCCATGTCTGTTGTGATATTTCCTTGTTTAATCCAAATTTTAGTAATTTGAGTTTTGTCCCTCTTTCTCTTTGTTAGTGTGGCTAAGGGTTTATCAATTTTGTTTATTTTTTCAAAGAACCAACTATTTATTTTGTTAATTTTTCCAATTGTTTCTTTTGTTTCAATTTCATTGATTTGGCTCTGATTTTAACTATTTCCTGTCTTCTACTACTTTTGGTGTTGGTCTGCTCTTCTTTTTCTAGGGCTTTGAGCTGTAGTGTTCAGTCATTTATTTGTTGATTTTTACTTCTTTTGTTGAATGTGCCCCATGAAATAAATCTTCCTCTAAGTACTGCTTTCATAGTGTCCCAGAGATTTTGATATGATATGTCTTTGTTCTCATTTACTTCTAAGAATTTTTATTTCCTTCCAGATATCTTCTGTTATCCCTTCATCATATAATAGTGTACTATTTAATCTCCAGGTATTGGAGAAGTTTCTGTTTTTTATTCTGTCATTTATTTCTAATTTCAATCCATTATGATCTGATAGAATACAAGGTATTATCTCTATCTTCTATTAGCTAACAGTAGCTTTGCAGCATAAAATATGCTATATTTTAGAGAAGGATCCATGTGCTACTGAGAAGAAAGTGTATTCATTGTTTGTTGGATGGTATATTCTATATATGTCCGTTAAGTCTAAACTCTTGATTGTGTTATTCAGATCTTTGGTTTCTTTATTCAATTTTTGTTTGGAAGATCTCTCCAGTGGTGAGAGAGGTGTGTTAAAATAGCCTACTATTACTGTGGTGTGGCCTATTTCATTTCTGGAATTGAGAAGGATTTGTTTCATGTACATGGATGAGCCAATGTTCAGGGCATAGATATTTATGATTGTTATGTCTTGCTCATTTATGCTTCCCTTAAGCAGTATGTAATTTCCTTCTTTAACCCTTCTGAGTAGTTTTGGCTTGAAGTTCACATTATCTGAAATGAGGAAGGATACTCCAGCTTTTTTGCTGTGTCCATGTGTATGGTATGTTTTTTCCCATCCTTTCACCTTTAGTCTATGGGTATCTCTTTCTATGAGATGAGTCTCTTGCAGGCAGCATATTGTTGGATTTTTCTTTTAATCCAATCTGCCAGTCTATGTCTTTTGACTGATGAGTTCAGACCATTAACATTCAGGGTTATTATTGTGATATGATTTGTATTCCCAGTCATTTGACCCATTTTTGTTTTTTGACATTATTTGGTTTCTCCTTTATTTGGATATTCCTTTAGGCTAGTTCCTCCCATTGCTGATTTGCATCATTGTTTTTCATCTCTTCCTCATGGAATATTTTGCTGAGAATGTTCTGTAATTCTGGCTTTCTTTTTGTAAATTCTTTTAGCTTTTGTTTATCATGGAAGGATTTTATTTCATTTTCAAATCTGAAAGTAAGTTTTGCTGAGTATAAGATTCTTGGTTGGCATCCATTTTCTTTCAGGGCTTGGTAAATATTGTTCCAGGCCCTTCTAGCTTTTAGTGTCTGGATTGAAAAATCTGCTGATATTCTTATTGGTTTCCCCCTGAATGTAATTTAATTCTTTTCTCTCACAGTCTTTAAAATTCTGTCTTTATTTTGTATGTTAGGTATTTTCATAATAATGTGCCTTGGTGTGCGTCTGGTGTAATTTTGTATATTTGGAGTCCTATAAGCCTCTTGTACCTGGCTTTCCATTTCATTCTTCATATTTGGGAAGCTTTCTGATATTATTTCATTGAATAGATTGTTCATTCCTTTGGTTTGTTTCTCTAAGCCTTCCTCAATTCCAATAATTCTTAAATTTGGTCTTTTCATGATATCCCATAATTCCTGTAGGTTCTGTTCATGATTTCTTACCATCTTCTCTGTTTGGTCAACTTTGTTTTCAAGATCAAATATTTTTTCTTCAATGTCTGAGGTTCTGTCTTCCAGGTGTTCTATCCTATTGGTTATGCTTTCTATGGAGTTTTTAACTTGGTTTATTATTTCATTCCTTTCAAGGATTTCTGTTTGTTTGTTTGTTTGTTTTTTTTTTTTAGTATCTCTGACTCTTTATTGAAATGATCTCTTGCTTCCTGTATTTGCTCTTTTACCTGTTGATTGGTGTGATCATTTAATGCCTTCATTTGCTCTTTTATCTCTTCCTTCAATGCCTGCATTTGCTCTTTCTTCTCCTCGTTTGCTTCCCTGATTGTTTTAATTATGTACATTCTGAACTCCCTTTCTGACATTTCTTCTGCTGTGCTGTCATTGGGTTTTATTGATGTAGTATCTAGGTTTGTTTGGGACATTTTCTTCCCTTGTTTTCTCATATTGGTCAGATATCAGTGGGACTCTGAGATATTGCTTATTTCCTCTATTGGCTTATAGTGTCCCTGGAGATTTCCAGTATATCACCTCCCAGCCTTCAGTAGCCTGAAGTCTTGGAGGAACTTGATAATGCAGTGCTTCTGAAGAAAGTTGCCCCTAGCCAGCTACTGGTTCCAGGGCTGGAGACTGGCTCTTTGTGGAAAGGCTCTCACTGGGTGGTTCTGCTCCAATGAGATGGCTGTGGAATGAGCATGCTGCCAGAGGGAGCAGGGCTGCTTGGGGAAGTCTCTGGCTGCCCTTCCCTTGTCCCAGAAGCCCGCTGCAGGCTGGGGCCTGCTGCTGGGTCCAGGGCTTGGAGCTGGCTCTGAGTGGAAACTCTCTCACTGTGCAGCATGCTCTGAGAATCTGGCTGAGGTTCGAGCCTGCTGTCCAGAGGGAGCAGGGCTACTTGGGGAAGACTCTAGCTGCCTGACCTGCTCCAAGAAGCTTCCCCTATCAGGGCCTGCCACCCAGGCTGAGCTTCACTGCGTGGGAGAGGCTCACTCCGTGGCTCTATGTTAGTCCGAGTCTCTCAATGCCTCCCCTTCTTGAATCCTGTGTTCTGGAGTGACAGGAGATGCAGTCACCCTCTAGTCCACCATCTTGGATCTTTGAGTTTTTACTTCTGTTGTGTGGAATATTTTTGTAAGTGTTTTCTGTAATGATGGCTTAGAAGTCATGAATTCTTTTAGTTGCTGCTTATCTTAGATAATTTTTATTTTTTTTTTCTGATACTGAGGAATAACTTTGCTGGTATAGCAATCTTGTTTGGCAGTTAGTTTCTTTCAGGGCATGGGACACATCATTCTTAGCATTCATGGTTCAGAGTTCATGCTGAGAAATGAGAGATAATTCTGATTGGCTTACCTCTTAATGTGTAGTGACAGTTTCTACTTGAGGTTTTTAAGAATCTACTCTTTCTCTTTATGTTAGACATTTGAATTATAATGCATCATGGAGAAGCTCCTTTTTGATCTTGTCTATTTGGATATCCATCTCATTGTCAATATTTGGAAATTTTTCTGTTATTGTGTCCATGAAGAGGTTATCCATGCCATCAGCTGTATCTCATAACCCACTTTAATTCCAATGATTCTTAAATTTGTTCTCCTACTGTTGTCTCAGAGTTCTTGTTATACATATCATGGTTACTCATTTTCTTTCCTTTGATAGTTGCTGAATGTTCAAGGCTAGCACTTTGTCTTCCAGCTCTGAGATTCTGTCTTCAGCATGGTCTGCTCTAACAGAAAGGCTTTCAAATGAATATTCCATTTGATTTATTGTGTCTTTCATTTCCAAGATTTATGTTTGATTCTATTTAAATATGTGTAATTCCTTATTGAATTTCTCACCGATATCCTTTATTAACTTTCTAATTTGTTCAGGTGTTATTTGTTTTCTCTTGGAATTCATTGATCATTTTCGTCATCATTCTTTTGAATTCTTTATGATATCTCATCAATTTAAATATTTTGGTGTGACTTGATGGCAAATTATGAACTTGAGAAGGCATTGTGCTACCTTGTTTATTCATATTCCATGTATTCTGGGTTGGATTTTATGTATCTTTTGGGATTTATTTCTCTTCCAGTATTATGTGTGGGTCTTTTTAGGGTACAGCCTTCTTTTGCTGAAGTGCCTTCTGTTGTTTTTTTTTTTTTTAAAGGTGTGAATGTTCATGAGTGGAAACTGAGGGTTCTGTTGGTTGTTCCTATTGAGACCTTGATCATTTATTCTAGGGCTTTGACTTTTCTGTGATTAGTAATACAGTGTTGCTGAAGTTTGAGTATGGTTAATTTGGATGTAGATCAAAATGAGCGTCTCTTAGCTGGGCTGTTTTGTAGCACAGTTTATTCCTGTGAACATCTAGTTTCCCTGCAGATCCCTAGCACTTCCCAGAAAATGCATGAAGAAATTTACAAAACAACAACTGAAGCAAACTATATACAGCATTAAAATAAATATCCAGTGCCTACTATGACATCTACATCACTAATTACCCAAAAACAGAAATGGTGAGGTCAGCAGTTGCTGGCAGCAAAACAATAAACAGGTGTGAAAAAGAACTGGCACCATAGGAAGCAGCAGGTGCCAACTACACCATCTATATAATTAATTACTGCAACAGCATGAATGGTGGGAGAAGTAGTGACATGGACCAAATAGTTCTAAAACTTGGTAGAAATACAGTCTATTAAGCAAAAAGATGATGTGATAGGAAAGTCAAAATAAGTTTAGAATGCTGAAAATGTGAGCTGAGAGAACACAGTTGAAGCAAGTGGAGGTTATAAAGAGGGAGGAGAAAAATAGCAAAAACAAAGGAAAGTGGAAGAAAGAGAGAATGAGGAAATTCAGCTATTAGTGGGAGAAGGCAGAAGAGAGAAATGAGAAATAAGCAAACAAGTATAAAACAAAACAAAAATGCCATAAACCATAAACAAGGCAAGGAAAAATAACTACATTAAAAATGCTAAGGTTGAAAAACAAGAAATATTTACATGTATATATACAATGAACCAGTCAGCACAGCAGGAACAACAAGGAATAAAGAAGGAAAAAAAGATTCATTATGAAAAATGAAAGAATTGTCTCACTAAGGTAGTTAAAACTGTCCAGGAATGATGGTTACTTAACAATAGATTGCCATTTAGTCTAGCATTTAACTGTATAAATGCAATTGTGCAGTGAGTATTTTTATGTTTTTCTTCCCTTACTGTTTGAAAATGGCTCTTGGAATTTAAAATCACTTTAATTGTATGAAGAACATTTCATTTCCTGTGCAAATGTGTTTCTTCCTGTCCTTTAAAGAAGCTATCTCAATTTTCTTTAAGATTAACAGACACACTCTGAGCCAGACTTCTTTCTTAAGTCAGGTTAGCATTTTCTGTCTGTCAGTAGATGGTTTCTGATGGGGACTCTTTACCCTCCAGGGAATGATAACCCTGTGCTGGAGTGCATTGACTGACTGCACCTCACCTCTGCAGCAGTGCCACACACTTCACCGATTACACTGGGTGAGAAGCTGGGGAGTCCTGGGATTCCATCCTGAATTCTCTGTATGAGTTTCTGGGTAAGGACCTTGGAGTTCTCCTGGCAACTGAGTTGGTCTTTTAAACAAGGTCACATCATAGTTACAGCAGTTTTATAACATGTTGTGATCAAGACTAAATATTTACTAATTTACTAGCTAATGATGTTAACTATCTAAATCTGTCTGAGTGAGGAAAGTAGCTACAGCTTAACAGATGGGCTTGGGCAAAAGGTGGAGGCTGTCCATGCTGTGGTTTGTGAGGAGAGGTCTCCTTGTGGACATGGATTAAATATTTCCATTTTGTTCCAGAGTTAGTGTCATGGGCTTCCCTCTTCTCACAGCCCCATCATGGCAGGGATCTGCTCTAATCTCCTTTCCTGGTCTTGATGGGATCTGCTTTTCTCAGTTTCTAAATGCACTCAACCTAAGTTAAGTGATGCTTTGGTTAGTTTCTGTCATGTTCCTGTTTGACTGTTACAAATGTAGACTTTTGTTATTATGGGCCTGAAGTACTGCAGAACTGTTTGCAAGTGAGCAAGTGGCTGTCTTAGTAGTGGGCATCGTCTGTACCTTAGCACTTACCACATTTCTTACTTCTTGGTATGATCCAGGTTTTGAAGGCAAGAACAGCTCTAGTCTGGTTTTTGCAGCTCTAAATTAGAATCTGTTATAAAGTAGATATTCCAGACACTTGCAATGATTAAATGACTGGATTCCAATGGAATAAGTATGTGTTCCAGAGCATAGAAAATAAATAAGGCATTTGTAGTATGAAGAATGTGGAGCACTCAAAATATTTGAAAAGACTTTGTAATGTAATTGACCTTCATTAAACTTTATAGAGTCATGATACAATTTAGTATATAAAACCCTTGTGACTATTAGACATAGAAGATAACATGTGACTACATTTTCTGTGAGCAAAATCAAGGACACTGAAGCTTCATAGGAGTCTGGATTCATTATTTTACCCACACCATCATCAGGATAAATATTCTATGGTACCAAAATATTTCATAGTATGTTTTCCTCTAAGTGCAGAAGTTATAGCACTGAATTTCTGAATGAGGGACAGACTGGAGTGGTTTTTTTTTTTAAAATAGCACAGCATAACTTGACCTGGTGTGACACAGATGAATTTCTCAAAGGAGGTGGTTTGTGCAGAGGTATGTTGTTTGTATCTCTAATGGTAGAGAGGGTCATGTGCACAGAGAAGGTCATTGTGGGTGAACAGAGGTAGTATGCATCTTACCTTTTCTTTTCAGCTAGTTCTGTAGTCTCTGTTGGCCCCATAAGTAGGTCGTATGTTCCTGTGTCCATGAGCAGTAAACTTGAGCCAAAGGAATTATGATGATTTTCCTGTGGTCATAGAAAAGTCCATTCCAGAAAAGTCCAGACTTCAGCCTTATCCTTCTGAGCTACTATGCTTCAGTCTATGCTCCCCAAAACTTCACAGTTACTTGAGCTTAAGTGTGATCATTTTAGAGCCTACAGAAATAGTGTTAATGCACTCATCCAAGTGCTGGGGCTAGGGTGTTATCTTCTATGTCTAATAGTCACAAGGGTTTTATATACTAAATTGTATCATGACTCTATAAAGTTTAATGAAGGTCAATTACATTACAAAGTCTTTTCAAATATTTTGAGTGCTCCACATTCTTCATACTACAAATGTCCTTATTTATTTTCTATGCTCTGGAACACATACTTATTCCATTGGAATCCAGTCATTTAATCATTGCAAGTGTCTGGAATATCTACTTTATGACAGATTCTAATTTAGGGCTGCAAAAACCAGACTAGAGCTGTTCTTGCCTTTAAAACCTGGATCATACCAAGAAGTAAGAAATGTGGTAAGTGCTAAGGTAAGTAGTTTTGTGTGTGCTTTTATGGGAACATGGCTAGAGATATGATTTGAAAATGGCTTAGGCAAATAGAAAAAGAGCAGTTGTGGGTGCAGTGGTGTGTCTTTTGGGATGGGATGTATTCCATCAGGGAATAACTAAGTACACTAACCCCAACTGCTTTAAGTGACAGAGGTGGGTTATGGGCTCACATACCTAGCACTCTGCCAGTGGGTTTAACTCACTATCAATGACTGCACCACGTCTCCACTCTGCCTTCTATGGTGGTCAGCCTGCTGCAGTGCTGGCTCCCTTTCATGGCCTCTGTTGGCTGCTCTCAGTTCCTCAGGCTGTATGCTTCCCTTGACATAGGAGGGAGAAGTGGAAGAAGGCTGCTCCTAGTAGCTGTCTTTTGAGATAGAGCATGCCAGTTCCCAAATCACCTGATAAACCACAGTTAACATTTCATTAGCCACACAGTGCCTGGTCTCAAAACCAGTCTTTCTGGCAGGGGAGGGAATTTTCCCAGTACTGGGTTTGACTGGCCAGGGATCCATTCCTGAAACTGCACTCAAGCCCCTCGCTGCCCATCTCTACCACTGATATAACATGGTAACAAATTTGTGTCCTATTTCCTGATCTGCAAAGTGGAGGGAGTAAAAGTATCTATTCTTTTAGGGTTATTTTGCTGATTACTTGATTTAGTGTAAGGCACTTGGAAACATGCTAAGCAGAGCCAATGACACCTGTATTTATAATAAATACTATGAAGTGGCCATAGTGATTCCTCTTGTTATCAGGTAGCTTAAATTTGTTAAAGTTATCAAATCCTTCTCATCTCACATTACTTTGCTCTTCTAACAATTATGTTCATTTCTTTGGATACTTATGTCCTTATCCTCTCCCTGTTGATATAGTAATATTTTCTTCTCCAAATTCTGTTTTCATTTTCTCATCATTGCCTTTCAAATAGTTTTTTAAAAAGAAACTGCACTTAGAACTAGTGGATGCAGCAAGGAAAGTTCTGGATTAGCTTGTAGACATAGGATAATGATTCTGGTTGGTCTATGAGAGGAAGTATAACTTCCTGTATAGTTGTCTCCAGCATGAAGCTATGACACTCTGTGATCCTACCTGTTCCCTGCAGACACCATCTCCATCTCACATGTATGTACCTGACATACTCTAAATACATCAGCTCACCACAGTCATGTGATCTGCCTGTCTGGATTCAACTAGACATGGACTGAAACTCTTCAGAAACTTAGCATCTGTACCAAGCCCTAAATGATACAGCAGAACAACTATCTATATGGTATTCTCATTGTGTTGGGCATTATAAGTAAACTGACCAAGACTTAAAGTCTGAGGGGAGACATTTGTAAATAATAGGCAAAAATGATGCTATTTTACACAGTGGGGGGGCTTCAGCATCTGAGGGTTTTTGTTCCTGTGGTTTTGTTTCCACTGGATATGGAGGGAAGGTGCTATATTTGAGACCTAACTGATGTTTAGATACAATAAGATTCCTGGAAGTCCTCCCTTCTCTCCTTCAATTTCCAGCTGCAGGGAGCCTTATGATCTTCCTCCTTAAAGTCCATGGCCTCTGATGCCCATCTGTTTACCTCTGAGTCTGGCATCTAGAGCACCTGAGCCCCACACCTGGCCTTTCCCTGCTTTTCCTCCCTTACTTACTATTGGGCTGCTCTACCTTGTGTCCCTCCAGTCCTTTCTCCAATCCAGAATTGTACCTCCACTTTGTATCAAAGAAACCTGAATATTTATTAAAAATGTTTATTCCCTTAACTACATCTCATTTAATTAAGAGAGGATTTGAAGGTGCTATTATTTAATCTTGACATAGATAGTATTCCCTGAAACTTTTCTTAATGGAAGATAATAGTATGATAACCATGAATATCACTAGGAACACAATGTTTTCAGGTACATGAATATTTTTGACTTTTAAACTAAATTTTTTTATATGGAACAAGAGATAAATTCTACTTTCCCCAAAATAAAAATGCCCTGGTATGTAAATATAGTTTGCCTTTACATTGCATATCACTACTCACAGTAGTTTCTGTTAATTTCCCATCCCACTCCTGTTCCCACCAAGTAATTCTGAATGTTTATATACTTAAATACCTCACCTCAGGAAATCTTCCTTTTGTTTTCTGTCCACATTCTATTTTTTTTTTTTTTGTACTGGGTATTGAACTCAGGAGCACTGGACCACTGAGCCACATCTCCAGTCTATTTTTGGTACCATGTTACAAAAATTAAAGACAGGCAATGAGTCAGTGCCCAGTCCTGATGGATTTAAAAGGGATATTTGCCCTCAAATTCAACCTGGACAACAGTGTCCAAGAGGAGGAGTTCCCTTAATCAATGGAGATTTTAAACCCCCTCCTCTAAGTGCTTTCCCTGTTACTGAGACAAGGGATAATCAGGGACAACCCTGGAGGCACCACACTGGCTTTGATTTTACTGTCATAAAAGAATTAAAACTGCTGTTTCTCAGTATGGGGCTACAGCGCTGTACACCCTTGCTATTTTAGATTCCATAGCAGAAAATTGGTTAACACCACAGGATTGGAATACTTTAGTCAGAGTCACCCTGGCTGGAGGTGACTTCTTGCTTTGGAAGTCTGAATATTTTGAAAATTGCAAAGAGACAGCTAAAAGAAGTCAACAGGTGGGAAATGGGTGGACTTTTGATATGCTCACTGGAGTAGGTGATTATGAAACCACAGACATTCAGATGCAGTACGACCCTGGAGCATATGCTCAGATACAGGCAGCAGCCTCTAAGGCCTGGAGAAAATTACCTGTTAAGGGAGACATCAGCATGTCTCTTACAGGAGTCAAACAAGGCCCCAATGAGCCCTTTGCTGACTTTGTTCATAGACTTATAACAACGGCTGGTCGCATTTTTGGCAGTTCAGATGCAGGTCTGGACTATGTCAAGCAGCTTGCTTATGCAAATGCCAATCCCGCATGCCAAGCCGCTATAAGACCATGCAAAAAGAAGATAGATTTAACAGGATATATTCATCTGTGCTCAGATATAGGACCTTCATACCAACAGGGCTTAGTAATGGTGGCTGCTTTTAGTGGGCAAACAGTGAGAGACTTTCTTAATAATAAAGACAAAGACAAGAGGGCCTGCTTTAAATGCGGTAAGGGTGGACACTTTGCCAAAGATTGCAGATCGGACTTACAAAAAACTCTTAAGACCAAGACACCTGGTCTCTGCCCTAGATGCAAAAGAGGAAAACATTGGGCTAATGAGTGCAAGTCCAAAAGAGACGATCAGGGAAATCCCCTCCCACCACAGCAGGGAAATGGGAGGAGGGGCCAGCCTCAGGCCCCGAAACAAGCATATGGGGCAATCAGCTTTGTTCCAGCCAACCGCAACAGCAACAAAAACAATCCATTTCAGATCTCAGTAGAGCAACCCCAGGAAGCGCAGAATTGGACCTCAGTTCAACCTCCTATGTCATATTAACCCCTGAAATGGGCCCTCAAGCCTTGAGTACTGGAATTCTTGGCCCATTGCCCCCAGGTTATTTTGGCCTAATTTTAGGAAGAAGTAGTTCCACCATGAAAGGTTTACAAGTACTCCCAGGAGTTGTAGATCAAGATTTCCTAGGAGAAATTAAGATCATGACTAAAACAGGCAACAACATTATTACTGTTACTCAGGGAGAAAGAATAGCACAGCTGATACTGTTACCATCGGTTCCAACCAAACACCCAGTTCAAAATCCTAGGAGAGGAAATAAAGGCTTTGGATCATCTAATGTATATTGGGTACAACACATAACTGATCAAAATCCTTCTTTGACCTTATGGCTAGATGGCAAATCATTTAAAGGTCTGATAGATACTGGAGCAGATGTAACTATAATTAAACAAGAGGATTGGCCTTCTTCTAGGCCTACCACACAAACTATGACCAATCTTCGGGGTATGGGTCAAAGTACAAATCCCAAGCAGAGTTCTAAATACCTCACTTGGAGAGACAAAGAAAACAATACGGGTCTCATCAAGCCTTATATTATACCTCATTTACCTGTTAATTTGTGGGGAAGAGACCTACTCTCTCAGATGAAAGTAATCATGTGCAGTCTCAATGAAAGGGTTGCTGCTCAAATGCTATCTCAGGGATATACACCAGGTAAAGGGCTAGGAAAGGCTGAAAATGGTATTTTGCATCCCATTCCCAATGTGGGACAGATAAACAGAAAAGGCTTGGGAAATTTTTGATTTAGGTCATTGACAAGCCTGCACCCCAACTGTGTGCAGATCCAATAACTTGGAAATCAAATGAACCCATTTGGGTTGATCAATGGCCACTAACTTCTGAAAAACTTGAAGCTGCTCAAATGTTAGTGCAGGAACAACTAACAGATGGATGTATCATAGAGAGCAACTCTCCTTGGAATACTCCTATATTTGCAATTAAGAAAAAATCTGGTAAATGGAGATTACTACAGGACTTAAGGGCTGTCAATGTTACTATGGTGCTCATGGGAGCCCTACAACCAGGGCTGCCATCTCCAGTAGCCAGCCCTCAAGGATATTTTAAGGCAGTTATTGACCTCAAAGATTGTTTTTTCACCATCCCTCTACATGTAGATGATCAAACAAGATTTGCTTTTAGTCTACCATCAATAAATTTTAGGGAACCTATGAAAAGATATCAGTAGAAAGTATTGCCACAAGGGATGGCTAACAGTCCGACCTTGTGCCAAAAATTTGTTGCTCGTGCCTTAAAACCTATTAGAGATTCTTGGAAACAAATGTATATTATCCATTATATGGATGATACACTCATAGCAGGACAATCAGGAGAACAGGTATTACTATGTCTCACAGAGCTTAAACAGCAGTTGACTGCAGCAGGGTCACAAATTCCTCCAGAAAAGATTCAGCTACAAGACCCTTACCTAGGCTTTTTGCTCAATGGTACTAGGATCATTAATCAAAAGGCAACCATCAGGAGAGATCATTTAAAGACACTTAATGACTTTCAAAAACTTCTTGGTGATATAAATTGGCTTTGACCATACCTTAAATTAACCACAGGGGAGTTAAAACCATTGTTTGAGATATTAAAAGGGGACCCTAACCCACAATCATCCAGGACTATATCTCCTGATGCATTAGTCGCTCCTAAAAAGGTGGAGGATGCTATTGCAGGTCAATTTGTTACCAATATTGATTATTCTCACCCCTTAACACTCATTATATTTAATACTTCCATCACTCCAATAGGTCTTTTCTGGCAAGATAATCCTATTATGTGGATCCATCTTCCTTCCTCACCCAAAAAGATGCTATTGCCTTATTATGATGCAGTAGCTGACCTGATTATCATGGGGAGAGAAGATTCTAGAAAATATTTTGGAATAGAACCATATAAAATTATTCAACCCTACACCCGACCTCAGGTCAATTGGCTATTACAAAATACTGACACGTGGCCTATAGCTTGTGCCTCATTCAAAGGTGATATAGATAATCATTATCCACCAAATAAATTGGTTCAATTTTGCAAACTACATCCTTTTGTGTTCCCTTGTATTATCAGAAGGGAGTCCTTATACAATGCTCTTGTAGTCTTCACTGATGGGTCATCCACAGGAACAGTTGCTTACACTTTCCTTGATAAAACTGTCACTTTCCAGACAAAATGCACATCTGCCCAACTTGTCGAATTACGGGCTATTATTGCAACTTTTTCTGCCTTTCCCAATCAACCCTTTAATATGTACAGACAGTGCCTACCTAGCACACTCAGTGCCACTCCTTGAAACTGTCCCTCAGATCGGACATGTTTCTAAAATGGTATCACTATTCCTTCAATGCCAGACCCTCATCCATAAGAGAGGGGAATCTTTATTTATTGGACACATCAGAGCTCACTCTGGCCTTTCGGGGCCATTGGTCAAAGGCAATAAAATTGCTGACACAGCCACCAAAGTGGTTGCAGTAGCCTTTTCAGATAATATTAGGCAAGCTCAAGACACTCATAACCTACACCATTTAAATGCCCGCTCTCTTAGGTTACTCTATAAGATCACTAGGGAACAAGCAAGACAAATAGTAAATGGCTGTACCATGTGTGCTACTCATCTACTGGTTCCACATCTAGGAGTTAATCCTAAAGGCCTTGTTCCTAACATGATATGGCAAATGGATGTGACTCACTTCTCAGAATTTGGCAATCTAAAGTACTTTCATGCTTGCATAGATACGTTTAGTGGATTGATAATGGCTACTCTTCAGACTGGAGAGACAACAAAACACGTAATTGCCCATTTATTACACTGCTTCTCAGTCTTGGGCATACCTAAACAAATTAAAACAGATAACGGACCTGGATATACAGCCAAAGCCCTCCAAAAATTTTGTGACAAATTACAAATTCAACATGTCACTGGAATCCCTTATAATCCTCAAGGCCAAGGAATGGTTGAGAGAGCACATCTTTCCCTTAAAACTACTATTGATAAAATAAAAAAGGGGGAGTGGTACCCAATCAAGAGTTCTCCCCATAATATACTCAATCATGCTTTACTCATTCTCAATTTTTTAAAAATGGATGATCATGGGAAATCTGCCACTGATTGTTTCTGGCACCCAGAATCTCAAAAGCACTTTGCCATGGTAAAATGGAAAGTTCCATTGGATGGTTCATGGCATGGTCCAGACCCAGTCTTGATCTGGGGTTGAGGCTCAGTCTTCTCTCAAAAAGCTGATGCAGTCAGATGGCTGCCAGAGCACCTTGTACACCAAATTAACAAAGCTACCTCCTCCAGGGACAAAAATCATCCCTGAGAGTCTTTTCTTCTCCTTTCACAGGTAGAAACATTGCTTCTCTGGATAATGCCTGCCTGTTCACTGCTCTCCTACAGTCATGCAGGGTTTGGGGACCCTGCTAAGGCTTGTGAGTATTTACTGGAGCTCAAAAACAAACCATGTAAGTGTGAGGGAGGATATATGTGAAATAACAAGCCAGCAGACCCCAATCACCTGCAATGCTTACACGTAGATTGCAGCACTCACATTGTATTTTGGGAGAAACATACTCAGTGGTACTGTATCAGAATACCACAAATTAATCCCGCTGTTAATGGCAAACCTGCACCCTGTCCTTTCACAACCTTTCACACTTCCTTCCATAGCTCCTGTTATTCCTTAGCTCAAACTTGTTCCTCAGGGAATAAAATATATTTTACTACCACCTTATTAAGGTCCCAACCAGGATCAGCTGGAGGGGACTGGTCTAATAACCCTGGAAAATTAAGTGTTGCCTCATGTCCTACAGACTTAGTAGGGAAAGCAGTTTGCTGGTTTACTATGGCCCCTCTACATGTATCTAACAGAGGAGGCCCCCAAGACTCTAATAGAGCCAAACAAGTCCATGAAAAAATTCAACGAATGTACAAGGAACTCCATCCCAGTCTTTTATATCACCCACTAGCATTACCTAAACACAGACCTTCTGAGATAGACCCTGCCACTTATGATATCCTTGAGGCCACTCACACCTTGCTTAATTGGTCCAACTCTCCCTTGACTGCAGATTGTTGGCTTTGCCTGCAGCTAGGATACTCCGTTCCACTAGCTATTCCAATGGATTATAGAAATGACTCAGCTACTAACCTCGCTAGAAAAATTGCTAAGAATATAACCTATCCTAATACACTGTGGTCCAATTTCACCAGTAAAAATTGTCTACCGACTCCACCATTTTTGGTACAACCATTCATGTTTTCCAATACTACTTGCTTTTTCTCACCTGGCTATAATAATACCTGGGATTTAGATGTAGGGACTATAACATTTAGTGATTGCTTCAAGACATTCAATTTTTCACAGCCATTGTGCCCCCCTAATGGCACTGTATTTGTCTGTGGAGGTAATAAGGCTTTTACTCAACTGCCAATCAACTGGACTGGACTATGTGTCTTAGCTGCCTTGCTCCCAGATGTAGACATTGTTCCAGGAGATGAGCCTGTTCCTATGCCAACAATTGATCACATTGCAGGGTGAGCTAAAAGCACTGTCACTTTCATTCCTCTACTTGCAGGACTTGGAATAACTACAGCAGTGGCCTCAGGTACTGCTGGTTTGGGGGTCTCTCTTACTCAATATACTAAATTATCCAGACAATTGATTTCTGATGTACAGATACTCTCAAGCACCATACAAGATCTTCAAGATCAGGTAGATTCCTTAGCAGAAGTGGTCCTACAAAATAGGAGAGGTTTAGACCTTCTAACTGCCGAACAGGGAGGCATTTGTTTGACTTTACAGGAGAAATGCTGTTTCTATGCTAACAAATCAGGAATTGTAAAAAACAAGATCAAACAACTGCAGGAAGACCTAGAAAATTGCCCACGAGCATTGGCGAATAATCCACTATGGACTGGATTCAGTGGACTCCTTCCCTATCCCCTTCCCTTCTTAGGTCCCCTCCTTTGCTTGCTGCTCATCGTATCTATAGGTCCTGTGATATTCAACAAGATTATGGCTTTTATTAAAGTTCCAATTGAGGCTATACAGGCAAAACCTATTCAGGTTCATTACCATAGACTGGGGATGATGGATCATGATGGTGCAACATCTGATCAATATTAGATCTTAATAGACCATCACCCCTGTGAGCTGAACTGGAGAGCCAGTGATGGGTAAGATTCGTGAGAGCTCATACCAATCTAAGACAGGAAATGAGGGCTAGAGTCTCATTATCCAATGCCGGGTAAGGATGTTGCTCTGTCACGGACAACCTAAGACAGGCACAGTTCCCGAGGGATTGTCGCTCCAGCTCTATAAAATAAAAAAGGGGGACCTGTCCAGAGCTGCCTGGCCACACCCCTGCCTTGCTACATGTTGAGCTAAGATGGCACCTGCTGAATACTGGTGGGGCGTGCCTCTCCTGCACATGTAACTGTCAGACAATACTACGTGTGTATCAGGCTAGATTGCATGGTGCTTTATGATTGGCCAAGTATGCTTCCTTACTTTTCTCTGATTGGCTTTTGTACTTAATATAAACTGGACTCACTTCCCTAATAAATGAGACTTGATCAGGCTTTTGTCTTGTCTCCATTTCTCGTGTCTCTTGTCTCTCCCAATCCCCGCTCCCCCTTCCAGGTTCCCATTGTAGTCCTGCGGGTCGGGACACAATCCATCCTTTCTCTATTCTTGCCTCCCTCCCACCCCCCTTATGTATCATCATCCACTTATCAGAGAGGTCATTTCGCCTTTGTTTTTTTTTGGGGGGGGATTGGCTTATCTCACTTGGCATGATATTCTCCAACTGCATCCATTTACCTGCAAATGCCATAATTTTACTCTTCTTTATAGCTGAGTAGTATTCCATTGTGTATATATATATCACAATTTCTTTAACCATTCATCAATTGAAGGGCATCTTGGTTGGTTCCACAATGTAGCTATTGTGAATTGAGCAGTTATGAACACTGATGTGGCTGCATCCCTGTAGTATGCTGATTTTTAAGTCCTTTGGGTATAGGCCAAGAAGTGGGATAGCTGGATCAAAAGGTGGTTCCATTCCAAGTTTCCTAAGGAATCTCCACACTGCTTTCCAGAGTGGCTGCACTCATTTGCAACTCCACCAACAAAGTATACACTCATTTGCATCCCACATCCTCATCAACATCTATTGTTGCTTGTATTCTTGATAATAACCATTCTGATTGGAGCGAGATGGAATCTTAGGGTAAGTTTTGATTTGCATTGTCTTATTACTAGAGATGTTGAGCATTTCTTCATATATCTGTTGATTGCTTGTAAATCTTCTGTGAAGTGTCCGCTCATTTCCTTAGACCATTTATTGATTGGTTATTTTTATTCTTGGTGTAAAGTTTTTTCAGTTCTTTATAGATTATGGAGATTAGTGCTGTATCTGCTGTATGTGTTGCAAAGATTTTCTCCCACTCTGTAGGCTCTCTCTTCACATTGTTGATAGTTTCCTTTGCTGAGAAAAAGCTTTTTAGTTTGAAGTAGGCCAATTATTTATTTCTGCATTTATTTTTAGTGCTTTGCGAATCATGTTAAGGAAGTCTGGTCCTAACTGACATGATAAAGATTTGGACCTACTTTTTCTTCTAGAAGGTACAGGGTCTCTGGTCTGATTTCAAGGTCCTTGGCCCATTTTGAGTTGAGAGATAGGGTTTAAGTTTCATTTTGCTGCATATGTATTTCCAGTTTTCCCAGCACCATCTGTTGAAGAGGCTATCTTTTCTCCATTGTATGTTTTTGACCCCTTTGTCTAGTATGAGAAAATTGTATTTATTGGGTTTGTCTCTGTGTCCTCTCTTCCATACCATTGATCTACCTATTTTGGTGCAAATACCATGCCATTTTTGTTACTATTACTGTGCTTCTTTACTTAATTCTGTTGAATTTTGATGTGCAGGGGACTTAAGGAAAGTAACTGCTTGCTGCCAGATACTTTCTGTTGAATTTATTGTCATTGCTTGACAGATAGTACTATGTATTATTTGACTGGGCAAGTCACAGATCTGCATACTAATTGTAATTTTTTAAGTTATTTTGCATTTCATTGCCCTTTATTCAGCTACCAAAAAATGTGGTTCAAATATCAACTCCAAATTCATGAAACTACCCCAGCTCCATTTCTCCAAATAGGTAGATGGTAGATTCACTCCTGGGTTTGTGTGTGAAATAAGCCAGCACCTTCTTTTGTTTTCCTCTTGTCTTCAGTGTGTGTTGTTACCCTAGCAAGAGAGGGGGAAAGTGGGAACAATGATATATAACAATTTGGAATTTGACATAGATGTATTTAATATGTGTTTTAGATGGAGAATAAAAAATATACTTATGAGCTGCCTTGTTGGAGACCTCAGATATTGTAGACACAGATACTCACAGTTTAAAATATTGCTGTGGTTTTACACATCTTTTCTGACATTCACAAAATTAATCTGTGGGATGCTGACAAAGAGGCATGATTTCCCAAAGATGCCTGAGAAATGACTCTGGTGTATCTCTGTGAATACTCATTTCTCACGATTCAAAGTATGAAGCAGGATCAATGACTGCTTTTTTAATATGACAGAAGTGACCAATTTCTGCAGTGTTTCAGTCAGTTTTTACACTGCTGTGGCCAAAATCCTTGACAAGATCAATTTAGAAGAGTGATGTTTATTTGGGGTTCACTATTTCAGAGATCTCAGTCCATAGATGGCTGACACCTTGCTCTCGGCCCAAGGTGAGGAATGTGGTGGAAGGGTCCATGGATGCCTTATGTAATTTATTGAATAGGCATATTTCCCCCATGCTAGCAACACAATCATATTGTAGAGAATTGTGAATTCTGATGATGGCATGTCTGACTGGGATCTGCCACTCTCTGCCATTGCCTGGATATCCCTAGGCCTATCCCTAGAGATCACAGTATCGCCCCTCTTTAGCCCAGAAAGTGATCAAAATTAAAAATTTGAAGTGTGGTTTGTACTGAACATGTATTACTTTTGCACCCTTGTGCAGCAAAAAAATTGGAAGCTGAACAATTTTAAGTTAGGGACCATTCATAATAAAAAGTACTCTTTTTGCAAAAATATTTTTTGGATAATTACCAATATTGCCTGCATTTCACATTCTGATTGAATAAAAGTTTAGGAATTTAGTTAATTATTCAACATTAATGAAATTATTTCAGCAAACTTGCATTTCTTAAAAGCTTCATTCAAAATGTTTCATTATATTTAACATATAGCATTGTTATTCAACTACTCTATATTCTTATTCCATTGAAGACTGAAAGTAGTCATGCTGAGAAAAAACATGTCTTATAAGTTCTGTGCACTATACAAAGGTACAATAAGACAGTGTCAGCTGTAAAGGAATTTAAAATGTTGCAGAAGATGACCTGCAAGCCACTGTGTTAGAGTGTTTTATTCAGGTTCATATTGGCTGTGCATTCTATTTCTGAAATAAATGAGGAAAAATATGATACAGAAGGGTGAAAAGTCTTAACTTAGTCTTCAGGCCCACATAGCCAGAAATAAAAGTTCATTGTAAACTTGTGCCTCATTTAGAAAAGATCCTGTGTCTAATGTTTTGATGCACCTTTTAAGGTTGCCATTATTCTTTGGAGATGAGAGGAGCACTTTGAGATACCTGAATGTGAATGCCATTGTTTTCTCTCTGTTTTGGAAAAAGAGTGGGTTTATTTTATTATTTGACTTTAAAATGAATATATCTTGTTGAGTAGAGTGGTGCATGCCTATAATCCCAGTGACTCAGGAGGCTGAAACAGGAAGATTGCAAGTTTGAGGCCAGTCTCAGCAACTTACTAAGACCCTGTCACAAAAATAAAAAGTAAGGACTGGAGATGAAGCTCTGTGGTAAAGTGCCCTGGTAACTTAATCCCCCGTACCCCTCACCAATGAATATATCTCCATTATAAAATTTAGATAATGAAATAAGATGGGAGTTACTCTTATACTTCTGCCTATTTATACTGTACATAAATTGGGGAGGTTGAAGGTTCTTCTGAGGAAGCTGGAGGAAGGGAAGGATTCCTTTCTTCTATCCTTTTGTTTCTTCCTCTAGGTGAGGCAGCATCTTTTATTTGTCTCTTTGTCTTTGGGAAGAGGCATTGCAAGGAGCATCTTTTAAGTCTGTCTGCACCCTCTAACTTTGGCACCCCTGCCCTTGAGGAGGTATGGGCAGTAGCCTAAGACTCCAGATCTTAGTCAACTCCCCAGAGCTGGCAGATGCTGAGTAGTGATTTTCCTTGTGGGCAAATCTTTCCTTTAAATATTGTATTGTTCAAAATCTCACCAACCCTCACTAAGCACTTGTGCTGTTTTGACAGAATTTATTTTAAAAAAATGACTGGGTGTTTCTTGAAATAATTCAATCAAGTGAATTTTTACTTTAAGTTTTTAAATTAAGAAGTGATGTAGGGATTTCATACAAGAAGAAGGAACTTCTTTGGTGAAAGCACTGTGGAAAAGGCTAGATTAAGCAAAGTTAGAATGGATGACCTTAAGTTATCTGAGTCTTTAGAATGCTTTGTGACTCTCCAAGTGGGAAGAAGAGATATAGGGAAAAAAACCCGCATGATTTCCAAATTTACTAGACATAGCCCTCCCACTTACTGTCCCACGTGACATTCAGTTACACCCCCTGTGTGCTTGCTGTTATATTTCCTGGTGTTTTGTGCTGCATGTTCAGGAGAACTAAAGTGTTCCTAACTTTCTCCTTACAAAGAGAGGAGACTGAGCTCTAGAGGAATGAAATCATTTACTCTAATGGCTAATTAAAAGTTGTGGGTATCACAACCCAGGTGAGGAAATTTCCAGAATGCTGGTTTTCCATTCCCTTCATTATTACCTCTCAATGTGGTATGCTGCTCTCTGGAATTCATTCCTTCTAATGAGCAGAGGTTTTTCAGTCCCACTAATACATACCAAATCATTTTTTATGTCAATTTTCTGTATACATGCATTTGCATATGATTTAGATGATAGATGAAGATATTTGATGCTTTATTCAATATTTGAAGACTGTCATTAGTTTACTTTGATATTTGACCTGGAAAGCTGTATCAATGTGAAATCATCTTCTTTTGCAGTGGTTCCAATTAGAGGAAATTGGAAAAATTGTGCTAAATTTTCTTACTTCTTTGATCAGCAGAGGAAAGACTACAAACTTCCTCTGGTATATGTTCTGGTTCTCCCCTGGTGAGAGATATTTTTCCTGTTTTCCCTTGCTTTATGCCCTTTCAAGACATAAAAACAAACTCTGGTGTTCAGTGTGTTTTCCTTTTAATTGGTTAATGATTCAAATTTGTTGATTGGCTCATTATTATTGTCCTTAGTTATTTCTGAATTTCAATGTAACTGTATCCTGTCCATATCCACTTTTAAAAGAAGTCAAGTTGTGACTTGACTTGACTACTTTTTTGTTAGATTCTACATCATCAACCAGGTCTGTAGTATATAAAGTCTGATCAGTTTGTAAGAATTGAGTGCTGTGAATTCCTTGGGGAAATGAAAGATAAATTACTGTCCCAGTCTTCACGTGTGACTATACTTAGGCCAGAATTAGTTGAAAAGACACAACTTTGGTGTGAGCAAGTACAGTCGACAGAGTTGATGCATTTCTGCAGGCCAGGCCTTTCTTCAGGGTTTCCAGTCCTTTAAATACTGTTTGGGAATAAGACACAGTTGATGAGGATGTCAGCTAGTTAGGAGAGACTTTTGGCATGTCTTATTTCTTGTGCAGTCTATTTCCCACACAGCTTTGCAGTGCCACAAGTTTGTCTTCCATGGGAAACCTGTGAATGCCTCCCAACACTTATCAAGTGCCCTTGAATGAGCCACTTTGGGTATAGCAGACAGAATCTTTGGAGCAGCCAGATGTGGAAGCTTTGTGCTCTTTTACAATACAATTGATAGTACCTGAAAATAGGTTAGGTTAAATTTTATGAAATTGTCATAACCATTTCTTGCAGTTTAAGCTTATCATTTTCCAAAGACAAAAAATGTAGAGTAATCCTGTGTCCTTAGGAGACCCTCCTCCTTGACATCTATTTAGGTGTAAGCTACTGAATCAGAAAGAGATAAGTTCATGGGTTATTGTTTATTGTTTAAGATCCATTATTATTGGTATAGAAACTGTAGCAAACTTACTTTAGTGACATCAGAAATTCAAGCAGCACCCATGATAACAAAGAAAGAGACAGTAAGCAAGGAGATGGCCCTGGAATAGTGAGTATGAGCTTTGGATTTTCTGGAAAGTCAGCCATGCTGAACCTGAGAGATATCATGCTCCTGAACTAGGGAGAAAACACAAAATCAGAATCATAGTGACATTGGAGACTTTCTAAAGAAAATATTTTATGATTGGTGTTTAGGTCAGTACCTGTTTGACCCTAAGACCTCCACACTATCATCATCCACCAGCACCCACAGTTCACCTGCATCACATCACAGTGATTGATGTTTTCTGTCATGATCCTGGGTCATTCACATCCAGATATTGGAGTGGTGTTTTATGCTGACACATCACTTGAGAAATAAAGGAAGTTTTGATTTCATTTTTAGGAGATATCCACTTTAAACATTTGAAATAAAATTTATAGTTAAAAGGTTACACATTTAAATAGTTAGCCTAGTGTCAAAAATAAGGCATCTTTAAGTGAGGCTAGAAAATTGTGCATGCGGCCATGCTCCTGATTCCTTCCTGTCCCATGCAGCAAGTTGTAACTGGAAAGAAAAAGAACACAGAAAATAGTCTCAGCTTGGAGGGCTTCCTGTATTATGCTGTATTTTACAAGCAATGTAACATGGGGGAAAAAGTCTCCCAAAGTAAAATCCAAATGACAGAAAATTTTAATAGGAAAAGGGGAAAAACATTCAGTTCCTTTGTTATCTGAAATCTTTATTTTTACAGAGTACTTTTCTCAAATCCTAGGTCTGATGAGATAGGTAACAAATTACAGTTCTAGAAAATATTTGTTCCAGAAAGTCTCATCCATTTTCAAGTTTGAAAACAAAATTTAGTCCTTTGTGATATATAGTTGGGTGGTTTTGTAGTCATTTTCCCTGGGTACCTTTTTAAGCATGTTGCTCATTTCAATAGGTACCAGAAGTTGCTGGTGTACTTTCAACTTTTAGAGACAGAGAAAGCCCAACATGGCCTAGTTTTTGGATGATATCTCTCTGGATATTTTAATGACTTACCAGACCTTTGGCTTCTGTAATGTGTTTTGTTACTAAATAGTATTTCAGTTTCAGAATTATTTAATTTTCCATAAATGCTTCTCATGTTCTTTCACATTCTTGGCTTGTGTTTAATTCTGCTTCAGTGGTACTTTCTGTGATGCTTTGGTGGCAGTTGTGCTGACAGGTGTCCATCATGTAGCCAGGGAGCTTGCATTGTCCTGGAGCGTGAGGTGCTATTAGGTTCTATTGAGAAAGTTCTTGAGGCCAGGTCTGAGAGCCATGGATACCACAGTTCAGAGCCCTCCAGATTTGCCTGTATGGTAGAAACTGCTGGCTCAGAGACAAGCCTGATCTGACAGAGGCAGTCTGGTGATTCATATTGACCATCTTCTGAGGGTTTGGTGAGCAGTTGTGGATCAGGAAATATCTGAAGGCAGCAGGTCTCTGGCTCCTGTTTCTTCTCTTCCCTGAGTCTTACACTGACTTGACATTACTCTACCCTGGCCTGACATCCTGGGTTGCTGCTGTACTACAGATTTTATAGAAAGCAAACATTGGCCAGCCTGTGGGGACAAGTCCACCTCAGTTGTTCCCAGCTGTTTTGTTGGCCTGCTCTCTCTGCAGGATGCAGTCAACTCCTCCTGCCAGGCCCTAGTCCAGAGGAACTTTTTTTTCTGCTAGAGGTTTGGGATTTGTGTGTGTGTGTGTGTGTGTGTGTGTGTGTGTGTGTGTGTGAATGTGTAAGGGAACAATTCCTAGAATCCACATTTCTGTCCTGCTTCCTTCTATTTACCAGGGTTGCTTTGGAGCCAGGCGACTTGTAGCCTGTGCAGGTTCACCCCTTCTTGATGATTTTATTTCTCTTTGCACAGCCCTTCAGTGTGACATTCATACAGTCCTGGTGAGCTAGAAGAATAAAGATGAAGTTTTGTCTCACAAAATCCACAGGATCCAGGGAGATCTCACTTGAGAACACTGCTTATTAGAAAACAATATCACAAATGGTGCTTTCACATGCCTCCTGGCCTGCTTCTGATCCCATAGGATGCTGAGGTAATGTTTCCTTGCCCAGAGCAGAACCAAAGTGGGAGCTATTATGCCCTGTTGCCAATAGGTGGCTGTTTATTGCCACTGTCTGGCCTAACTGGGTTTGGCTCATGACACTCTGGTCATCATGAATATCATGACCCTTCATCAACTAATTGCGCTGGATCACTCACCTTTCAGTCATGCCTCATGTGAAATGTCTGTGGGGTTAATCGAGGTGCATTGTCATAGCTCAGAGCCTCCTTCTGAAGAACTGATTAATCAGTATTTTTCTTATTCTGGAGAGTTCATCTTAAAGATGAGCACATGCGCATGTGTTTTAAAGTTTATTTAAGGGGGTTCAAACCATGTTTTCCATCTGCCAGCATTTCTGTGGATTCTGCATTTCAAAGTGAGACATGCAGTCATTAGCATTTTGCTCATTTTAGTGACTTCCTAGAGTTTTATTGTGGAGCAAAGTAAATCTTAAATGGATTTAGGCACTGTGCTGAGATTGTCATGTAAGTGGAGCATCCCTAATCTGAAAGGAATCTGAAATGATCCAAATCTAAAACTCTTAACAAGCATCAATATGGAACTACATGTAGAAGGCAGGACACCTAACTTCATGTGACAGAGCAGTACAAGCACAAGCATAGGACACATCTTAGTTAGCATCCCCAGGGGGAAGAACACTTATGGGACAGACTTTTGTTGCATGTAGGGAATTATTTAAACTATTATATGAAATTGCCTTCAGGCTGTAGGTATGAGGTATATGTGAAATATAAATGAATTTCATATCTAGATATTGGTCTCATCCCTGAGATACCTCATAATGTATCTACAGTTATTCCAAAATCTGAAATACTTTTGGTCTCAAGCAATTTGGGTAAGGGTTATGCCACAGTCATGCTATAATGTGGATTCTGTTATTATTTCCACTTTACAGGTAAGCATATGAGGCCATACATCTTAGAAGTCACTCTTTCAAGATCCAAGGAGGTACTGGAGCTAGGATTGAATTTGTGTGCTATAAGCTGTGTGAGACCAGGAGTGATGGCAATTTATGCTCCTCTTTGTGCTTATTCCTAGGATCTAGCACAATGTATGGCCACTCTGTTGCCCTCCATGATAAATTGTAGAATAAGTAACAAAATAAAACCCCCAAAGCATGGAGTCAGTAACATAAGAATGTCTTTAAAAAATGTATGGTGTCAAGACTCTCAGCATTCTGTTGGCATTTGAGACATGGTGATCTTACAAAAGAAATCAGTATAGAATCAAATTCTAACATTGCTATTTAATTGTATCACAAACTGCCTGTAATTGATGCTTTGTTCTTTAACTGTTAGACTCTGGTTTGTCCTTCATAGATCCCTAAATTGAAGACAGTCAGCCTTTTGGAGCCTGAGCACACATTACCTTATAATCACATTGCTCTTTCTTTGTGTTTTGCCTCAGCTGAGTCACCCCAGGAAGTTTTGACTCACATCCTTCTTCCAAAAACTCCCTAAAGCCAAGGTGCAGTGAGTATGCGTATAATCCCAGTGACTCGGGTGACTGAGGCAGGAGGATGACAGGTTCAAAGACAGACTCAGCAGCTTAATAGGGCCCTAAGCAACTTAGCAAGACCCTGTCTCACAATAAAAATAAAATGGGCTGTCAATGTGGCTCAGTGGTTAAGCACACCTGGGTTCAATCCATGGTAAGAAAACAAAACAAAACCCAAAACATATTCCATGTCCCTCTTTTATGTTTTTGTATTTTTATCCATAATATTCATATGTGAATAAGGATGTGAGATATTTTTCAACTGTTTATTTGATTAATCTGACCAGTCAAAATTGAAAAAATGTTTTACTATTAAAGCCAAAGTTCTGAAGTCTTTCTTTTGGACTAAGTCACATGTAAGAAAGGTCAGGATTTTACTGTCATGTTATCTTTACTGGATTTTATGATATGATTTTTTTTTATTTCTGAAATGCAGTCTTAGGTCTTTTCTGATGACCTGTTTTATGTATGCTGTGGACTTTCATGAGTATTTACCAGAAAAATTCTTGTTCTTGGTGTTTTATTCCTAATGGTGAATCTTTAGCAGACATTTGGTTCACTTTTGCAGTAAAAGGCCAAAGTCTTAGTTTGTTGGACTGCTATGACAGAAGTACCATGAACTCTGTGTTTTCTAGACAGCAGAAGGTTATTACTCTGTTCTGGAGAGTGAGAAGTCAGAAATCAGGCACAGTAGATTTGGTGTCTGGCAGGGGTTTCCTGTTTTCGTAGAAAGCTCATTCATCCATAGTGGAAGAGACAGTCTCCTGTGGATTCTCCTTTCTAAGGGCACTAATCTGATGGATCTGCCCTCATCACTCAGTTGCCTCCCAGAAGGCCCTGCTTCCTGATGTCATCACCATGAATTGGAATTTCAACATAGCAATTACAGAGAGACAAAAACATCAGCCCATAGCAGCCAGATAGAAAATGCCATAGTCTATGGTAGTAAGGTCTTTGTCACACTCAATGCTGCCTTTGCAGTGGGAAGTGGCCATAACAATTTGAAAATCAGTGTGCCTCAAAGAAGCAAAAAACAAACAAGAAAAACCTCATTTATAGAAACAAGATGCCACATGTTCTATAGTAATAAATAATGGAAAAACCAAACAAAACATCAGGAATTAACATGACTTATCTATTGCAAGTGCTTTTCCATTTCCCAAGTGTTGGTTTACATCAGGCAGAATGACTTAGTTTGTTTCCTTGCTGCATTTTTATAGTGACAAAAGAAGTGAACAGTTTTGGTACACTTATGAAAACTTCTTTAACTTAGCTTCTTATATCATTATTTTCTGCTCATTTTGATTTTCAATTGTCATTGGGTCATTGGAGAACAGTCACTGATTTTGAAGAACCTCAAAATTATTTCTAGATCTTTTGGGGTTATTTTTAAACACAAACATGTTCATGTTTTAAGAAACTAAGTTATAAATAAAGAAATTAAAACCTTCATTTTCTAATAGATTGGGACTGGAGTTTACAGTAGATTGTGACAACCATAGAATTACTTCTATATTCTGCCTTTGTAAAACTGACACTTTATATTTCTTTTCCAAGAAAGTGAACTCTGACTGAGGTGTGTGGATTTTTCTGCAAGGTTCTTCAGAGGCACTTGCAAATCTTTGTAACTCTCAGATATAGGTATAGATGTTTGTGTATATACTTGGTGGGGGAGGGTAGGGATGGGATACTGAGTACTCCATGCATTGGGCTCATGGTTGCCAGGCATTCCCACTATTGACAAGGCAAGCTTGCTCCAAAAAGATGAACATGGATGTACTCTTGAAACTTTTAAAGATCTTGCTAGACAGTCTCACAATGAGCTTTTCTTTCTTTTGTGAACTTTTAAGATGCCATTTCCTATCTTTTCCATTGGTGTATTATTGTGTATTTCTATTTGCTTTGTATTTATTTTTATATTTCTCTTGTGCAAAGTGAGAAACATTGTGTACTCTAAACCTCAAGGAGTTGGAAGGAGCTGCATGGAGCTGACTGCATTAATCCAGGATTATATCTGCAGTGTTAAGAAGCTCACACCTGGCCCTGTGTGATCTGTCCCCTCCCTGCTCTCTCTGTACATGAAGAACATCAGTGTGTCCTTGGCTCAAGCCTTCACTCAGACAGTGTGCATTGTTGGGGGCTGTGCCAGCCAGAACAGCACCTGATCACATCGGCAGTGAGGAGGTTAACTGACATAAGCACACTCAGGTGATTTATCACTGGCCATATTCAGTTAAGTCCACATGCACAATGCGTGCACAGGTGTTCCCGAGCACGCCTGCTTGGGGCTGCTCATTTTAACCCTTGCCATGATAGGGCAGCTGGCTCCTCACATGATGGCAACTGGCGTGGCCCCGCCCTCTGCCTCCTGGAGGGAATATAAGTGGGCAGTGGGTGGGGGCGCAAGAGTAAGAGCAGCAGCTAGCAGAAAGAAGTGGAGTAGAAGCCATTAGCAGAAAGGAAGAAGAAGAAGTGGCAAGCAGATAGAAAGCACCTCTGAAAAGAAGCACCTCAGACAGATGCACCCTTAGTTCACAGGATGCAGGACGCACCTTTAAGAAGAAGCAGCAGAACTAAAGAAGAAATAGATCTCTGATAAGTGTAGAAACCTCTCTTTCTCTAAAACTTTCTCTCTAAGCAAAGTTTCTCTTCCTCTAAGCAAAACCTATCTTTCTCTCAGGGTCTCTCTTCCTCTATGAATTAGTGAATATAGGAAAAATAGTTTATTTCCAGGCCCCTCTGATAAATACCTGTGCAATTGTTGCCGTGGGTGGTGACAGTGCATTATGCAGCTGCTTGCTGCTGTGCATGAGATACCTGACAAGAAGAACTTAGAGGAGGGGAGTTTATTTTGGCTCAGTTTATGGTCAGCAAACTTCATTGCCTTGGGTTTGAGTGAGGCAGGACACCACATTGGAATGCCATGACAGTGAAGAGTTGCTAGGCTTGTAGCAGCCAGGAAGCAGAGCCAGTGAGGGGCCAAGAACAAATTATAGACCCTTAAGGCATGTCTCCAGAGAACTACTTTCTACATCCATGCCCCACCTTCCTACAGTTAACAGTCCTCCATTTAAACTATTAATTGATTCACTGTTTAAGTTACAGCTCTCACAATCCAGTCATTTCACCTTTGACATTGGTACATTAGATATCTTGTTTCTGATGCATGAGCTTTACCAGGGACACTTGGTATCCAAACCATAACAGGCCTCCATCCTTCCTTTCTTGCTTGGCCTGGTGGGGTTGTGTGTGATGGATGGATTTCCTTGATATTTCTCCTGTGGAATCACCAGTCTTCTCACTTAACTCCATCTTAGGGTTTTGGCTTTTCCTTCCTCAGCAATTTCATCATTTTTGAGTATCAGTCCCTTCTTGCAAATACCATCTGTCACCATTTGCAGTGCCCTGTAGCAAATACATTGAGCACAGAGTAGTTCTATATGGAAGAGAATGAACACAGCTCATCAAATGTGAAGGGGGAACATCCCTATCAGTTGACCAGTCACATTTTCCTGTTTTATTCTGAGATGTTCTTGAAGTTCAGCACTGTGTTTTAGTGGAGTGTCCAGAAGTGCTACATACTATTAAAGACATATTAAATCCATTCTCTTACTTTACAATAGCAGGGGAGAAATCATAAAGTAAGTTAGCCATTTTACTTTTGTGAATGAATTCTGGAACCATTTAGAGTGTGACAACAGTGTTCTGTATGTTTCAAGAAGCTAGAAGAAAGCATTTGAATGTCTTCACCACAAGGAAATGATACATGTTTCCAGGGATAGATATGTTTGCCCCATTTGAACTGCACAAAATGTTTACCTGCAGGTACTCCAGAAATATGTAAAATTTTAATGTTTTCATGTACTAGTTAAATTAGAAAAAAGAATATATTTTAGAATAGCTTTTCAAAGATATCTTGAATTTTTCCTAAATGCTTCTCATCTCAGTGGTTGGTGGGTAATACTCATCAGTGCTTCTTCTTTATTCCAGTAGGGGCATGAACAGTTCTCAATTTGTGTGTGAGGAGAGGTTGGAAAACCAGAAGGATGCCCACTGTGTGTTAAAATGACTGAGTCAGATGTAGCGGGGCGTGGGTTTGCTTCCTGGAAGGTGCTGATGATGCCTGGATCTGAGGCCAGCTAGATTCAGCTGGACATGGCTTTTCTTTCTGGTCATGGTTGCCTTCTGTTCACTCTGTGTTTTCCTTGGGGTCACCATCCAGTCTAACCAGCATCTCATCAGTGACTTGACCTGCCAGGATGTGATCTTTACTGCAGACCCATCTTCTGAATCATGTTAGCAGGTAAATTCAGATGGACAATATCACACATAGGTTAAATGGAGGAAAAGCTTTTGTTCCAGCTCTTTAGCCAGAAATAGATGGTCTATTTCTTAGGATTTTTAGTGTATTTCCCTGGTGAATGGTATAAGTATTATTTTCTATGAAGAGGGTGGGATAATGATAATAGATGGGCAAACAAAATTTGGATTTATCACAAACATGTGTAAGAACTTCTTTTCTTGTTCACATATAATGGATTGTTGCTGATACCTTCAGGAGCAGGCTGACAATAAACAGGACTATAGTCATATATAATTATTTCATGCCTTCTTACAGTATGACCAAAAATATTAGCCTTCAATATCACTTTGAGTCACCCACTATATAGGATAAAAGGAAGTCTGAAGCACAATAAGTTCCAAAAATAGCCAATAAAGTGGTGTCTACAGTGAGATCTGCCTTTCGAAGAATCTAATGTTCATTAGGTATAACATGCCAGCTACTAAGCCACATTCTCTACACTGTCAGTATTGTGTGTGTGTGTACATTCTTGGGCACTGCCTTACCTCCAGATAGTAGGCAAGGAACACAGAACTGGAGGGTAGAACTCAGGTCCACCTCCAAACCCAGCTTTTAATTGCCATGCCCTGTCACCATCACCTTTCCTATCCCCAGAAATAAACAAACATAATCAACACCACATTTCACAATCAAAAAAATACTCCTTGTTGTGGCTGTGACTCCAGCTTCTAGCAGCTGCTTGTGAGAGACATGTTACTTCATTGTACTTTAAAAAAGGTGTTAAGTGAGTTGTGTATCCTGCACTGTGTTTTTGAACAGGATTGGTTTAAGACTTCCTTATATAAGAGACTTACGTTAGTGAGTGATATTCCCTGAGACCATCACTAATGCCTGGGGCAACTGCAGAGTAAAAAGGAATTCATAAAAATTGCTAAAATTCTTCAGTTCATATCAGGGCATAGAAGGAACAGTCACTACTTGTCACCTTGGGTTTTTCATGAAGGATAGGCAGACCTGCTTTCGCCTCACACCTGTGTGATGTGAAGCTAAGCCTGGGCACTGTCTCTGTGTTCTGGGTTAATAACAACCCCATCGGTTCCAGAAGCCTGCTGCCCCAGGTGTCTCACTTTGAGACTTACATTTGATTAATGATTGAAAATATTCATGTAGAGCAAATAAAACATACTCCTAGACAGGCCCTTGAGTGACATTGTCCAGTAGGCCAAAAGAGCAAACACCTTTCCCTGAAGGTGAACTGGGAGGCTGTTTTTTTCTGTCATTTTAACCTCTCTGTAGCACTGAGGGAGACACGTTACAGTGGCCCCCTATGGAAGCAGGACTGAGGATCAGAACAGTGAGATGCACAGGACATAGGGGAGAGACCCAACCTTGGCTCACATGCTCTTCCCCTCTCTTCCAAGCATGAGGCCCAACATCTGCCTGGGTATCAGTGAAGGGTCTGCTCACTGTAAGAATTGGTACTATGAACTCATGGTGAACCAAACTGAGCCCTTTGTGACAGCAGAAGTAACTCACCTGCAAGTGGACTGGGCTTCCACCAAGGGGCACTCTCCCTACCCTTGAGGGGTCAAAGAGTGTAGTGGCAGTGGCATTGGTGATGATCTGTTTCATGGATTTGACAACCTTCATCTCTGGTTAGGTGAGCACCTTCCTTTTCTTTCTTGATGGACAACTATGACCCAGCTGGGCATGTCTGAATGCTGTCGGTGCTACTTCTGTCAGGAATATATTATTCAGAAATTTAACATTGATGCAGTGAATAAGAGTTGTAAAAAGCACAATTTTACTAGAGAAAAAGAAAATAATTAGAATTGTATTTTAAAAGAAGCATTCTGGTGTATGAGTGAACTGCAAAAACTTATGCTTCCAACTTACTTTAACTACTGAATGCACAGTTTAGCTTCCAATATATAAAGCACAGACCCTGAAAAGTAATTGGAAAAAATAGTTGAATTCAGCCTCCCACAAGATAAGGTGGAGGAAGGAATCAGAAAGCTGCCTGATACTGCCTGAGGATTATGTTCATGATGAAATAACTCTTCTCTTGGAAAGGGTAGAAAGAATTGAAGATAAATGTATAGTTCACTTTACCAGCTTCCAGTTCTGTTGGTTAAGTATATATTGAAAATCAGTACTACACATTATAAAATAACATTCCTTTCTCTGGTTCAAAATGAGGTATAATTTGGTTGATTTATATGTCTGGCTCTTGATTAACCTAGATGCTTTTTAGATGCTAGATTTCATCTGGATTCTGCAGACACATGCTTGTGTTTATAGAGCTATGTGTAGAATATAGGGCTGCTATGACCCTGAAACATTTTTCAAAGCATTTAGTGTTTAGAAGATATGGGAAGTTAAATTATAAAAAGCTGAACTTGGTCTTGTGGTTGCAAATTTTATCCATTTAATAATGTTGTATAGGTCTAATAGCTTATGAAAACAAATTTAAAAATTAGAGTCAACTGAATCTGCATTTATGGTAATGAGTGTGTAAAGTGAAAGAGCTCCATATAGTTGTTTCAGAGAAATAGTTATTGATTTCCTCCTTTATTCAATGCCTTTCTTTTCCTTTATTCAGAGTCTCAGTTATCCAGAAGAGATAAGGCTGAGTCTCTCTGTGCATGTTCATCTATCTAGGCATGTGGTCAGGGTCCTCACAGAGGCATGGATTGCCTGTACCCAAATGTGCTGTGCTCAGTTCCTTGTGACTGGCCACAGTGCTTTGTTCCATGGTAAAATTTCCTATAGACCACCCTGAAGCAAAGAGCACTAACTTCAAAGACCTGTCCAAACTAAAACAGGGCTAATGTCTATTTTTAAATATATTGCAGCTCTGTCATTCAGGTCTTCTCTTTCTAACTCCTGTATGGCTCTGCAGGAAATAGGCACTTGGGCAGGTGAATGCTGTTTCCTTATTAGACAGAATAGAGGGAAGAACTGCTCTGAAGGGATGATGCCAAGTTGGTTGTTTACTTTAACCTCATATTTCACCAATTTTGGTATTGCATTCAGTTTGAAGCTTTTCTTTTCATTAAAAGAATCTGATGCTTAGGGAACTGAGTTGGGTATATTGTACCTTTTATTATAGAACATCCATTAAATAGAACAATAAGAACAAGAAACATTTCAGTGACTGGACACGGTACAGGAAGGGTGGGAGGTTCTGGAATTCTGGGTGAAAGGTTATTTTGAAAGTTTTTTACGAAGAGCAATTATTTGTCCATACATTTTTAAAAATGCAAGAAACTACATTTTGCCCTTGTTGAAGGACACATTCTCTCCTATGCTTTGCTAGCTTCAGATTTATATTCCACAGAGCCAGCCACCTCTGGGTCTGGGTTTCCTAGGGCTGATTTCTAGTAGGTCAGGACACTTTCTCAGGGTTTATGCTTCTGTTACATTATTTTCAGTGGTTGATGTAGAATCTAAATTATCAAATGTTGGCTACTTTTAGGAGACAACTCATTTTTAAGTGAACATTTTGTGATGGGAGTAGAGATGTTCCTTGACACCAGGATTTGGCCCAAAAGCCATAGTTTGGAGCTGTGTTTCCATTTATTCTAAATTAAATGTTGTGTAGTGTTGCTCTTTGGGCATTCCAGATATTTGAAAGAGCACAGGTGTGAGAAATCTTGGTGCTTGCAGGGAATTTCAGTGTAGGGGAAGCACAGAGCAATGTCATGCAGCAGTTCTGGGTTTCCCACTCACTGCGGTTATCTTCCTTCCTGGCTAATGCAGAGAACAGCCTTGTCATTCTCACTGATCCAGTATGGGTTGACTTAGATGCAACTGGAGATGCTGCCAAGTGGTCCAGCACTCAATACTGTTGAGACTGTAGACCTCAGGTGACTCACTGTGGTCTTTTCCTGTCTGCCTCAGACATTGTTGAACACTTTACCTTGGTAATAGTTAGATAACTGTTAGCATTATTAGTTTAATAATGTCCCTTAAACTGAGCAATATATTTGGAGTATAGTACCCACTTGTTTTGACTGTAGTAATAACAGTTAAAATAACATTTTTATTTATTTTATTTTTTACAGGCTGCATTTTGATTCATTGTACACAAATGGAGTACATCATTTCATTTCTATGACTATACACAATGTAGATTCATACCATTTTGTAATCATCTTTTTCACATTGTGTTCCTTTCCATTTTCTTGATATTTCTCTTCATGCATTCAAATACTAATTTTAATAGTTAAAAACCAGATACAGTTATAGCTCTTGTGTATAAGTAATGAAAGTGCTTTATTTTTCCCTGAAAATGAAAGAAAGATATGTAAAGATGATACCCAAGTAAGAAATTTGCAGGTCAAGAACATTTATATGGTTAAATGAGATGCAGAATTGGTGTGATCCTAGGTGGTGTTTCAGAGGCCTTAGTAGAGCCCATTATTCTTAAGAGTTAGGGTCAATTTTCTCAAACTTTGTTATCATTTGCAGTTTGGTTGCTTTTTAAACAGGTGCTTTTCTCAATTACTGTTTCATCTTTGCTATCCTTCTTTAGTTTTTGTTTTTGTCTTTTAAATGAGATTATAAATTCATAAATTGATCATTTGCTCCATGCAGATAGTTATAGAAGGTACTATTTTGAGCCAGAGAAGTTTTATTGAGCTTGACCAGGTATGAGTCTATGCCTTTGGAGGGACTCTTTCCAGAAAGCTTTGCTCTGCAGAGGAATTCACCTGTGCCAGTGGCCAGTGCATCACCCAAGATTTAATTTGTGCCTCTAGACAAGACTGCTCTGATGGGAGTGACAAAAACCCAGCAACTTCCTGTAAGCCAACTAATAGTTTATTTGTTGATCAACTTTTCCCCCTACAACTGTTGGATTTCAAATAGCCTTTGTTTCTATCAAGGTAAAGTCAATTTCTATAACATAAGATGAATGTGCATTCTCACTCTAAAATTATGAGCATTATTCCTTTGATGGTCTCTATGTTCATGTTGTGGTGCTTGTTGCTGAGGTAGCAAAATCTTTTCTATTTGTTCAAAAAATAGTTCTAATTAGTGTCATGTCATTTTATGTGTGTGTGCATGCACATGTACTTTGGTTAAAGAAAAAGATGGATGTGAGAGGGAACCTCTTTGTACTTTCCCTTTAGAGACACAAATTATGGATTATTAGCCTTCATTAAATGTTATACTTTTCTTTCTTACTTTCTCCACTTGTAAATAGAGGAGAGAGAGTGAATAAAGAGGAGAAGGGCTACCATTGCCTCTAAGGCAGCCACTGTGACTGTGGAAATCACTTCAGACACTGATGGCAGTGATAAGGGCAAAAATAGACCAAATTTTTCAAGCCTCTTACAAGGAATCTTTCATAGGAAGGATAACAAGAGATCCCATTACTATTTAAACCCAATCATGTTTCAAATAAAATAAAATTCCATTTACAACCCACATGAATTTTCTCATATGAGTTAACTTAGCAACTCAGATTCTTGTGTCTTTTTAGCAGCCATGAATTCCAAATAAGTGAATACATTTTCTATAACACAAGTAAGGGCTTTTGAAAAATATATTTAAAATTTGACATTTATTTAGCTGCAGCACTTTATTTTAGTGAGATATTTTGTTGATTGGGAATAAATATTGCAGTAAGATAAATGTCACCTTTATAATGAAAAGATGTTTGTACTGAATGCTTCTCCTGGAGGGGGAAGGAAGTATTTTATTAAGAGCAGTAAAGAGGGCCACTTCAAGTAGATGAAGGGAAAACAAGGGAGAAATACTTCTGGCCTAATTATAACCAGCAAATCAATTTATTCTTTAAACACCTCACTTTTTAAGCCAAATAAGCCACTGACAAATGTGATCTCAGTAGAGTTTTGAGGTAACTTTCTTCTTTCATTCAAAAAGAATGAAATGAGGAGAGTTTATTTCTCTAATGTATGTCATATTCCTTTCTATGCTTTATTAAAATTTTAGGAGACATTTTGGTTCATTTCTGTTGGGGAAATTCATCTTTTTGACAGTTTCTTGATTTAAACAACTAAAAAATTACATACTTCTTTTCAATTATACATTTGGGATCTTAAATTCTTTCCTTCTGTTTTTTTTTTTCCATGTAGTAAATGATTCTATGTTATCTTCCTTTTACAGGTTTTCTTAGTAAAATTCCAATCTGGTGTATTAGTTGATTTTAGCACTTGATTTTGGACACAGTGTCCAACTTCTCTTCTGTTATTAAAGTTTCATTGACTGCTGAACTGGCATTTTTTCAATACAGTAGATGTCAATACTATTCAGCTATTTCCTTGGGTGAAGGAGGACAGATAGCTGTGTTTTTCAACATAGTCTCACTTGGTCCTGTAAGTGTCCCCAATAATATAATCACTTGCCCAATGAAAACTTTCCTTATTTGCTTGGTTGAGATCAACTCAATAGAGGGAATATGACATATATTTAAAAACATTTCTATCAGAATAATTAAAATTTAGCATGTGCCAAACAGATCTGAAAGTCTACATCAGACAAACAATTTACACATGAAATAGATTTAATTTTTTAAGACACATAGTACAACATAGATGAACCTTGAATATATTACACTAAATAAAATAATCCAGACACAGAAAGGAAATAGCATGTGGTAATGTTTTTATAAGGAGCATAAACTAGTCAGCTTCATAGAGATAGAGGTAGGATGGTGGTTTTTGAACTGAGGGGAAGGGATGATGGAGTTGGTGTTAAATGGGTATGGAGCTTCAGTTTGAGGAGATGAAACATCTAGAGACAGATGGTGGGAATGGTTTCTCAGCTGTGGGAACATACTTAATGCTACAGAACTTTGCACTTAAAATTATTTTAAAAGAAAATTTTTCTCATGTAAATTTTGTGACAATAAAATACAATCTCCCCCCCCCTCTCTCTCTCTCTCACACACACACACACACACACACACACACACAATTTTCAATGATGATACATGGAAAATGTTATATATAAATTACCTTCCACTGTGATCCAAAAAAGATAGGATGATAAATCTGTGTTGAAGCCAAAATGATTTGGGAAATTCTGTGGGAAACTGCTTTATTTAAAATGTAGATCTTTCAGATAACTTAAAATGCTAGTATAAATTGTAACTCTTCACAAAGGAAATTGGCACAATATTCAAGTGAAAGAAATGTAAAGCCAGGTGACTGTGCAATGCATTTAACTTTTAACTGTCATATTGTCATTAGATTCTTTCACGTTTAGAAAAAATAATTGTTGAATACTAAAATATTTCCTGAGGGGAAGTGAAAGACTGTACTCATCTATATAGTTTAGGGTATCAATGATCCTTATGAGTTTTTAATAAATATTAATAAAATATTTATAGTTATTTTCATTAAAAGCTCATACATGCTCACTAAATGACATGTTCCCCATTCACTTACCATGCATAGTTTTTTTTATTTTATTATAGAGAACTAAACTGGAGGATTCATACTTTAATTTCTATGATCTAGAAATTTTCTCAGCTGCCACAATGAAATTCTTTCCCTTGCGCCCATATGCTACCATGATTAAATATGTAAGAAAGAGTTCCCTTTTAATCTGAAGACATTGCTCTAAATGATAGAGTCTGAGAGAAATTTTTCTGAAATGGTGAACAGAATCATAGCTCATGCTCTGTTTAGAGATAATGAAGTCTATTCTATAATCAAAGAAAATTAAAAGAAAAGCAGCAAAATAATCAAAATGCCTATTTATTAGTAATATAATGTATTTATAACAGATCATAGTTTTTTTAGATTTTACATTAAATTTAATATTTAATGTACTTTATATGATGGATGTTTAATAGTTGCCAGTATGCATTTGATCCTCCTGGCTTTCTTCAGGTATTTATTACTTCCCCATCAACTTTTTGATTTATGTAGGGGAAATATTATTAATTGAAGAACCTCAACTTAGGGCACTGGAATTTTACTTATATTTTATAGTGCAGTTTAGTTCTAGAATACTTAACTTTTTTAAACAAATTCCTTTTAAATGTACTGGAACAAATGTAAGAGGTAATAATTGTGGAGAAATTCACCAAGACTTTACAGAGGTGCTTGCACCATATTGTTGACACAAATCTTCGTGGAGATGAATTTTAAAAATAAACTTTTCAAAAGACAACCATATTTAGTGTTCTGTGGAAAGCATGAATGACACTGATAAAACATATAGTTAGTCAAAGAAATGGTTTGAACTTTTGTCCCAAAGCCAAAATTCCAAGATTTATTCATTCAAAATTATTTTTATTTGAAGGCTTGTTTATATTTGTGTGACTGAGTTACAGGTCTCAGTTGTGAAGTGTGTCTAGAGATGGGCAATGCATGGGTCAGGTGTGTCCTTCCTTTTTCACTCTTATTGGTCTTAATGCTTTTCACATCAGTGCCTTATTGAGGAATTAGAATGTCTACTTCAGCAGTCAGTTACAGTGAATATTATTGTTCATATGGACTTGTTTCCTGTATGTGGCAATATATAACTTATCACCTCAACAGAGCAATATTAAACTTATTAAATTTCCCTGAGTAGGGAAAGTGAAAGAATAAAGAAGAGATACTAATTATTATGCTCAGAGAAGAAGAAGAAACTGGGACAACCCTGGTTTAAGCCAGACATGTGGTCATCTTATCCTTGGAATATTTCTGTTAGGGAAGTGTGTCTCTAAGAATTAGGTATGCCCTGGAGAGTCAGTGGAAGAATTCCTTGACTAAATCCAGTTAAGAAACTGAAACATGCCTAACATATTTTGGAAGTCAGGTATATACTGGGAATCTGGAATATTGCCAAATTCCACCAACAGATTTAGGAGAAATGTGAGATAGCCTAGACATTGGCAAAGCTCACAGAGGACCAAGGCACTGAGCAGAAGATGCTTTAAATTTCCAAGGAGATAGTCACAGCTAGTTTGTAGGTGCTTATGACTGGGTCAATAAACAGAACAGACTTTCCTTTTTAGGTGTAACATTTATCAACAGTGGTATCCTATGAATGCTGTAGCCAAAACTGAGTAAAGGAAAACACATTCAGAAGCAATAGATTTCCAGTTAATTAGATGTGAACCTCACTTTCTTACAATATTGGTGCATCATTCAGTAATTTGCAACACCTTTTCATTATTGTAAGGTAGTCAGCTTAATTGTTTTTATTTTGGAGGAAATTCATTCAGAGAAGAACATAATTGCTTATAAAGAAAAATAAATCTTTTGTCATATATCCATTATAAAATTTTGAAATAGCAAGGCTTTGAGATCCTAAAATTTCCTCGACATGCAGAGTATTTTTAAGTGCATTCTCATTTGTGTACTTTACTTGATTTTTTAAAATTTAAGTACATTCTTTTACTTTACAGCCAAGATTGTTCTGCTTTGATCCTCACCTAAAGATTGGAGACATGGAAGTGGCCAGCTCACCTCTCACTTTCCTTTATTATGACATTATTTAGAGTCCTTCTTATCTTACTGCCTGGCACAATGAGCTTTCCTAGGCTCTGACTAGTGTTTACCACAAAACCAATTTTCATGAAACAGATTACAAAGAAACTCATAGTGAAAATGGGATTGACACCATCTGTATTGCTTGCTCAGAGCTGCCATAATGAAATGACACAATGTGGGTAACTTAAAGAAACAATCATTTTTCTAATTCTGGGAGATAGAAGTCTGAAATCATGATGCCAAATCATGATGTTGGCAAGGCCATGCTCCCTTTAGTGTTTCTAGGGAAAGATCCTACTTTGCCTCTTGGTAAGTTTCCAGTAACTCCTGGAAATCCTTGGCTCTTCCATTTTTTAATTAGACTGTTATAATTGAACATAGTTTGGGGTTCTTTAGACAAAATTATACATACAAAGAATTTGATTTAAATCCCTTCCACCCTCTATTTCCTCCTCTATTTACTCCCCCTTCCTCACTCCTCTACTCTACTGATCTTCTTTACACTCCTTTGTGTATTTGTATTTATTTTTGATAGAACTTTCTACATAAGCACAAAGGAAATATTACCTTTAGTACATTTGTATATGTATATAATATGATCCTTTTGATTCATTCCATAATTTTTACTTTCCCTTCTTTACTCCCTCCCTGTCATTGTCTTGTTTCTACTCCTCAGATCTTCCCTATATCTTTATGATATCCAAACACCTTCCACTGCCTTCTTTACCTATTTTGCTTTATTTCCACATATGAGAGAAAACTTTGAACCCTTAATTTTCTGAGTCTGACTTATTTCATTTAGCATGATTTTCTCCATTTCCATTCATTTACAAATGACATTATTTCATTCTTCCTTATTGCTGAATTTAAAATCCCATTGTGCAAATATACCATATTTTCTTGATCCATTCATCTATTGCCAGGGATCTGGGTTGATTTCACAATTTGGCTATTGTGAATTGTACTGATGTAAACATTGCAGTGGCTGTTTTGCTGTATTATGCTGATTTTAGTTCTTTTAATATAGTATCAAGGAGTGGGATAGGTGGGTCTTATGGTGATTCCATTCCTAGTATTTTTTTTTTTTGAGGGATCTCCACACTGCTTTGTTTTGTTTGGTTGTTTTGTCCATTTATTGATTTTTTTGGCATTGGGTTTTCTGTGTTTTTTATAAAAATAATTTGTGTTATTTCTAAACTGCTAGGAGTAGCTAGAAAAGATTTTTTTTCCATTCCATAGGCTTTCTCTTAACTCTCTTGATCATTTCCTTTGCTGTGTAGAAGCTCTTTTATTTTATGGCATCCCACTTATTGATTCATGTATTTTTTTCTTTCTTGAATGTTAGGGGTCTTAATGAGGAAGTCAGTGCCTACACCTATATTATGAACTGTTGGCTCTATTTCTTTTTTTTAGTAGTTGCAAAGTTCTGGTCTAAATCCTAAGTCTTTGATTCAATTCAATTTGACTTTTTTGAAGATTAAAGATAGGGATCTAATTTCATTCTCCTACTTATAGATATCCAGTTTTTCCACCACCATTTGTTAAAAGACCATCTTTTCTCCAACTTTTATTTTTGGTACCTGTGTCAAGTTTCAGATGACTGTAAGCAGGTGGATTTGTCTCTGTCATCTATTGCAATGATCTCCATGGCTACTTTGATGCCAATGCTGTGCTGCTTTTGCTACTACAGCTCTGCAATATAAGTTGAGATTGGGTATTATGATGCTTCCTGTATTATTTATGCAGAATTGCTTTGACTATTCTGGGTTGCTTATTCTTCCAAATTACTTTAAGAACAGTTTTTTTTTCTAGTTCTGTGAACAATGTCATTGAAATTTTGATGGAGATAACATTGAATTTGTAAATTACTTTTGGAATATGACCATTTTGACAGTACTGATTCTGTCTATCCAAGAACATGCGAGGCCTTTCTGTCTTCTAAGGTCTTCTTCAATTTCTTTTTTCAGCATTAAATAGTTTTCATTATGGAAATCTTTCATTTCCTTGGCTAGATTAATTCCCAGGTATGTATGTATATGTGTATTTTTAAGATATTGTGAAAGAGGTGGTTTTCCTGATTTCTTTCTCATCTGAATCAATGTTGAAGCAAAGAAAAGCTATCAATTTATGAGTATTGTTCTAGTATCTTGCTACTTTGCTAAATTTATTTATCAGTTCTAGGAGTTTTCTGGCAATATTTTAGGTCTTCTACATATAGTGTCATGTCATCAGCAAACAGTGATAATTTGTCTTCTTTTCCTATGTGTATCACCTTAATTTCGCTCACTTGCCTGAATGCTCAGGCTTGAGTTTTAGAACTATATTGAATAGAAGCAGTGAGAGTGCACATCCTTAACTTGTTACTGACTTTAGAGGAAAAGTTTTCAGTTTTTCTCCATTCAGATGATGTTCACTTTGGGTTTCCCATATACTGCCTCTATAATCTTTTTTTTTTTTTTTTTTTTTTTTTGCAGTGCTGGGGATTTGAACCCAGAGCCTTGTGCTTGTGAGGCAAGCTCTCTACCAACTGAGCTATATCCCTAGCCCCTGCCTCTATAATCTCGAGGTAAATTCCTTCTACCCCTAGTGTCTCCAGTGTTTTTAACATGAAGGATTATTTTTTGTTTGTTTGTTTCAAAGACTGTTTCTGCCTCTATTAAAATGATAATATATTTCTTGCTCTTAATTCTACTTCTTTCATGAAATACATTTATTGATTTGCATAGGTTGAACCAACCTTTCATCCTTTCATTCCTGGGAGGAAGCCCACTTGGTCATGATGGATTATCTTCTTAATGTGCTTTTGAATGTTGTTTGTTAATGTTATTTGAATTAAGATTTATGAATCTAAGTTCATCATGGAGACTTGTAGTTTTCTTTCTACATATGACCTTTTTTTAAATCAGGGTTATACTGGTTTTGTAGGATGTATTTGGGAGTTTTTCTTCCATTTCAATTACATGAAATAATTTGAAGAAAACTGGGGCTCCTCTTTAAAGTGGTAGCAGAACTAAGTTGAGAATACATCTTTTCCTGGGATTTACTTTGTTAGTTAGACTTAATTGCTTTTTAAATTTCATTACTTGAATTGGTCTGCTTAGGTTTTCTATATCTTCCTGGTTCAATATGAGCAGGTCATATGTGTCTATAAATTTGCAAATGTCTTCTTGATTTTGGAGTTTATTGGGATATAAATTTTCAAAATAATTTCTAATGATCCTCTGGATTTCAGAAATACCTGTGGTGATATCTCCTTTTTCATCTATGATTTTGTTCATTTGCATCTTCTTTTTTTGTTTTGGGTTGTGTGTCAATCTAATTTATCTTTTAAAACAACTAACTCTTTGTTGCATTGATCCTGTATTTTTTTATCCTTAATTTTATCAATTATGGCTCTCATCTTTATTATTTCCTGTGTTCTATTGATTTTGGAGTTAGTTTGTTCTTTTCCTAAGGCCTTGAGGTGGAGCATAAGCTTATTTATTTGGGATCTATTGTTTTTGATATAAATGTTCAATGTAATAAATTTTCCTCTTACTATTGCTTTTATTCTGCCCCAAAGATTTTGATATTTTATATCTTCATTTCTTTGGTTTCTAAGTATTTCTTTATATCTTCTCTCATATCTTTTTTGATCCATTCTTAATTTAAAATAGTATTGTTTAATTTCCATGTGTTTTTGGTTTCCATTCTTTTTCTGGCTGTTTTCTGTTTCATTTTATTATGGGATAGTAGGATGCCTGGAATTATAAATTTTTATTTTTTTTTAATTTTTTGTATTTGCTAAGATTACATTGTGATCTAGAATATGGTCTATTTTGAAGTCACCCCATATTATTTTATTGGTGTTATATCTGAGATTTAATGCCAAGGAATTTTTTTTAGAATAATTGGGTGCATTTACATTTAGGGCATATGTATTTACTGTCATTGTATCTCCTTGCTGGATTATTCCCTTTACCAGGATATAATGGTCTTTGTTTCTTTTGATTAATTTTTGCTTCAAATCAACTTTGCCAAACATGAGAATAGCTACTCCTACTGTTTACATGTTCCATTTGCATGGAATGTTTTTTCCATCCTTTTACCTTTTTCCTGAGAATGCCTTTGCTTATGAGGTGAGTTTTTTTTTCAAATAGCATATAGTTGAATCTTGGATTTTGATTCACATGTCTTTCAGTAGAGGATTTGAGACCATTTATATTCAGTGTTATTATGAATATGTGTTGTGGTTTACTGCCATTTTGATTTTTTATTATGTTTAACTCTGTCTTAATTCTCATTTAGATGATTAGTCATGTATTGTTTCTCATTTATTTTGGAGTTTTGTGATTTGTTTTTGGGTTCCTCTCTGTTCAGTTTATCTTTCAGTTTTCTTTATAGTGCTGAATTGGTTACCATAAATACTTTTAGCTTATTCTTATCATAGAAAGTTTTTATTTCACCATTGAATATGATAGAGAGCTGTGCTGCATATAAGAATCTTCATTGGAAATTGTTTTAAGAACTCATAAGATCTCATTCCAGGTCCTTCTTGTTTGTAGGGTCTGAGGTGAGAAGTCAGAAGTGACACTTGTTGATTTGCCTGTAAATGTGACCTGTTGTTTCTCTTTTGCATTCTTTTAATATTCTTTTCTTATTTCTATGTTAGTCATTTTGATTATAATGTTTCTTGGAGAACTTTTCTTAAGAACAGGTTTATTTGGGAATCCTGTATGTGGATATCTAGGAAGAAAAACTGGTTGTGGAAGATCTTAGCTTCCAGACTCCTGGGATACACTGAGGTAGCACAATTATGGGTATTGGCAAATTGAGTTTCTGTGGGTGGTGTATTGCAGAGTTATTAACTGGAGATTTCAGTAATTGGGATTTAGTCTGGATGAAACTTTGGAATTGTTTGGTGGATGTTTGAGACAGGTTTCACCTTCACTGCTTTAACTATGAAATACCTGGTATCTGCCCTGGTGTACAAATCCTCCCATGTAGCTGCCAGTAACAATGGTAGATTTCTCCCTTGGGATCCAGATCACGAGCGACCCAGGCAAAATTTTCTTTGTGTTTATTTCAGTTTCTCTGGTTCAGGCACCTTATTAGAATTTTCTGGTCAGCTGCTAGGGTTTCCTATCTCCTATCTCCTGGTGTTAGAAGCATTCTGGGTATTGGGGTGCTTTTGCAGGAAGGAAGTGTGGCCACATGAGCATATGCTTTCCCTGGTCATAGAAATGCAACAGATGGCCACCCTCTCAGGTAACACTGAGCACACACTTTCCAGGCTACAGAAACTCAGCTGGCAGCCACTTTTCCTGGTGCCACTGGTGATGCTTTCCCAGGCCATGAGAACACAGAAGTTCACTAGAGGTCTCTTCTCTGGCAGGATAAGTGCTTGCATTCCCTGGTGATGGGGAGTGCTGCTGTAGTCACTTTATCCACAAGCCATTTACTGTGCCCCAAATTCTTCCCCTCCTGTGGAAGTATTTGCTTTTGCTGATTCTCTTTCCCTACTGACTTTTTGTCTATTAAAATCAGCCCTCCTGTCCAATCCACAGGTTACCCCAAGTGAATTCTTTATTTTTTAATGTCTTTATCCACAGCCACTCAACACCATCTCCTTTGTCTATGCTGCCCCTCCCCTTCATTGCCTTTAAGTGTTAACATGTGATGAGCTTATTCAATATGCCAGCCAAATTGGGCACACAAATGAATATTGAAAATAATGGTCAGAAGTAAGCACGTGGTAGTAAATATTTTTAATTAGGGGGCCTGTGTTTAGGGACACTTCATAATTTAAAACTTTGGTGTCAGAGAGTCTCAGGTTCAATGTGTAGGTGTGTCATTTACTAAAATTTACCACAGGCCAGTTGCTTGGGATTCACTTTCCTCTTTGGAGGCAAATTGTATTTTCCATACTGGTTACTTGTAAGATAGGAAGTTAATATATGTAAAATTTCTGACACGTATTTGGATCTCAGTGGCAAGTGGCTATTGTTATTTAAGATGACAGCGTTCTGATTTTAGGAAACTTGTCAAACTTTGTTGTTTTCTAAAAAATGATTATGTTATTTATTTTCATCCCCCACTCTTACAAAAATGCCTCTGTGTAATGAAAGGGAAATTTCAGAAATAAGCTTTTAAATTGATAGTATTAATTTATTCCTAAAGCTGATAGACTTTTACTATGATTCTTATTCTAGAGAAAGAAATTTTAAGCAAAGCTAATTTTTCAGAAACTCAAATTGTTGTAATTTCTAGTTTATTACCAAATACTCTGAAACCTGTTGTTTTCCTCACTAATTTGGTGTCAAAACTCGCAACAATGTTTATTAAACTTACCCTAAACCCTGACTTTCCCTAGAACTAGTTCTTTAATGGTACATGTAGTAATTTAAGTATCTGCCAATTTTTAGTTATATACTAAGAAAAGAAAAGCAAAGTTCAGAATATCTAATTTATCCACAATTCCAAAATGGCAAGGCATTTAATTTGGAAAATGTGCTAAAAATGAATAATGAAACAAAGAACTGAGATACCAACCTTAAGTTCCTCAGGTGTCCAGAATTAATTTAAATTCCCCTGTTTCAAATGGATGTTTTAAAACTACCATCTCAGGATTTTCTAATTGGAAGGTGA